>NC_073625.1:95557678-95860708 GCF_029407905.1 Bubalus kerabau
GGTCAAGATCATTTTAATAAACATTTTATTCCTTCATACAATAAATGGTGGGATATTTCATGATCTGGTACAATATTAGAGTCTAGGGATGCAACAGCAAATCAGACAAGAAATGGTCCCCACACATATGAAAAGTATAGTTTTTAAGTACAGACAGACAGTAAATAAAAAGCCAAACAAGTAAGTAATTAGTCACCCCAATAGGGTCATGAAAGTCAGATGGAAGGACCTGAGAACTAATCATAAAAGAGGAAAATTGCCTCAGGCACATTTAACTTATTTCACAATTTTACCAAAGGTTAACCTTTGCTGGAGGTTCAAGGTTCATGACATTATTCAGGAGACAGGGATCAAGACCATTCCCAATAAAAAGAAATGCAAAAGGCAAAATGGTTGTCTGAGGAGGCCTTAAAAATAACTATGAAAAGAAGAGAGGCAAAAGGCAAAGGAGGAGGAGGAGCTAAGATGGCGGAGGAGTAGGACGGGGAGAACACTTTCTCCCCCACAAATTCATCAAAAGAACATTTAAACGCCGAGTAAATTCCACAAAACAACTTCTGAACGTTGGCAGAGGACATCAGGCACCCAGAAAAGCAACCTAAGTCTTCGAAAGGAGGTAGGAAAAAATATAAAAGACAAAAAAAGAGACAAAAGAGGGAGGGATGGAGTTCCGTCCCGGGAAGGGAGTCTTAAAAAGAGAGACATTTCCAAACACCAGGAAACATTCTCACTGCCGAATCTGTGCCAAGCCTTGGAAGCACAGAGGGCAACATAACAGGGAGGAAAAATAAATAATTAAAACCTGCAGATTGCGAGTCCTACGGTAACTCCCCCGGTGGAGAAGCAGAGCAGACGCCTGCACACGCCACTAGCAAGCGGGGGCTGGGCAGGGAGGCGCAGCGTGGGCTGCATCGCTTAGAGTAAGGATCTGGCCTGAATACCCTGAGAGCTATCTGAGCGAAATAATTTGGGCTAGCAAACCAGACTGTGGGATATCTACCACACGAAAAGCCAGCCCTAACCTAAGACACCTCCAGGCCCACACACGGAACAAAGGACTGAACAGAGATAGCTGGCTGCAGACCATCCCCCTCCGGTGACAGGCAGACAGAGCCGGAAGCGGGCAATCGCAGCCCCAGAGAGACATTATCTATAAAACTGTAAGCAGGTTTCTTTGCTAACTAAAACTTCTTGGGGGTCTGGACAGTCAACATCTGCCTGAGAAGGTGTGCCAGTTGTACACCTAGATAACCGAGCGGCGGGGAGGCGATAAGTCGCAGCAATTGTGCTTTTCAAACACCTCATCACCTGAGCTGCTCGGACCTGGGAAGGGCACAAAACGCAGGCCCAACCGAGTCTGGGCCTCTGAGGACTACCCGAGTGCCTGAACCTGAGCGGCTTGGACCTGGGAGGTGCAGGCAGCCCAGGGCCGGCCACGGATTGTTCCTGGCGGAGCAACCTAGAGCCTGAGCAGTGTGGGCAGAGAGGCTACATGCACTGTGAGTGGGGGCAGACCCAGTGTGGCTGAGGCACTGCAAGCACACGCCAGTGTTATTTGTTTGCAGCATCCCTCCTTCCCTCCCCAAGGTGCGACTGAACAAGTGAGTCTTAAAAAAAAAAAAAGTGTCCTCCACCGTCCCCTTTGTGTCAGGGCGGAAACCAGACACTGAAGAGACCAGCAAACAGAAGAAGCTGTAACAGAGGGAACTGCCTTGGAAGCTACAGGCAATAGATTAAAACCCTGTGGTTAATACCAACTACATAGGAAGGGGCCTATAGATCTTGAGAAATATAAGTCGGACCAAGGAACTAGCCAAAAATGAACTGAACCCACAATGCTCACAACAAAACCAAAGAAAGTCCTAGATATGTTTTTACTATTTTTACGATCATTCTTTCTTTCTTTTTTTTTAAATTTTTTTAAAAAATGTTAAGTCCTCTATTATTCCTTTAATTTTCACTTTTATAACCTATTACTTTGCAAAAAAAAAAAAAGACCCTATTTTGTTTAAAGCAAACTTCATATATATATATATATATATATATATATTATAATTTTTTTTGACCTTGTTTTTTTTTTTTTTCTTCTTCTTCTTTTCTTTAACATTTTTATTTTTGAAATTCCAAACTCTACTCTAGATTTTTAATTTTAGCTTTTTGGTATTTGTTATCAGTTTTGTACCTATAGTTTTTTTTATAATTTCTGTGACTTTCTTTTTTTTTTTTTTCCTCTGTTTCTTTCTCTTCTTTTATATAACATTGTATATCTGAAATTCCAAACTCTACTCTAGATTTTTAATTTATGCTTTTTGGTATTTGTTATCAATTTTGTACCTGTATTTTCTTTATAATTTTTGTGACTTTGTTTGTTTTTGTTTGTTTGTTTTTTTCTCTCTTTCTTTTTCTTCTTCTTTTTTTTTAACATTGTATTTTTGAAATTCCAAACTCTACTCTAGATTTTAAATTTTTACTTTTATGTATTTGTTACCAATTTTGTACCTTTAAGAACCCAATCTTCAGTACCCATTTTTCACTAGGGAGTGAGATTACTGGCTTGACTGCTCTCTCTCCCTTTGGACTCTCCTTTTTCTCCACCAGGTCGCCTGTGTCTCCTCCCTAACCCCTCTCTACTCTATCCAACTCTGTGAATTTCTGTGTGTTCCAGACAGTGGAGAACACTTAGGGAACTGATTACTGTCTGGATCTGTCTCCCTCCTTTTCATTCCCCTCTTTTATCCTCCTGGCCACCTCTGTCTCCTTCCTCCTTCTTCTCTTCTCTGTATAACTCCATGAACATCTCTGAGCGGTCCAGTTGTGGAGTGCACATAAGGAAGTGATTACTGGCTACGCCACCCTCTCCTCTATTGATTCAACCTCATCTCATTCGGGTCACCTCTAACTCCCTCCTCCCTCTTCTCTTCTCCATGTAACGCTGTGAACCTCTCTGGGTGACCCTCACAGTAGAGAAACTTTTCATCTTTAATGTAGATGTTTTATCAATGGTGCTGTATAGAAGGATAAGTTTTGAAACGACTGTAAAAATAAGACCAAGAACTGGAAGCAGGAGGCTTAAGTCCAAACCCTGACTCCAGGGAACTCCTGACTCCAAGGAACATTAATTGACAGGAGCTCATCAAATGCCTCCATACCTACACTGAAACCAAGCACCACACAAGGGCCAACAAGTTCCAGGGCAAGACATACCAAGCAAATTCTACAGCAACAAAGGAACACAGCCCTGAGCTCTAAGATACAGGCTGCCCAAAGTCACCCCAAAATCATAGACATCTCATAACTCATTACTGGATACTTCATTGCACTCCAGAGAGAAGAAATCCAGCTCCACCCACCGGAACACCGACACAAGCTTCCCTAACCAAGAAACCTTGACAAGCCACCTGTACCAACCCACACACAGCAAGGAAATGCCACAATAAAGAGAACTCCACAAACTGCCAGAATACAGAAAGGGCACCCCAAACTCAGCAATATAAACAAGATGAAGAGACAGAGGAATACGCAGCAGGTAAAGGAACAGGATAAATGCCCACGAAACCAAACTAAAGAGGAAGAGATAGGGAATCTACCTGATAGAGAATTCCGAATAATGATAGTTAAACTGATCCAAAATCTTGAACTCAAAATGGAATCACAGATAAATAGCCTGGAGACAAGGATTGAGAAGATGCAAGAAAGGTTTAACAAGGACCTAGAGGAAATAGAGTCAATATATAATGAATAATGCAATAAATGAAATTAAAAACACTCTGGAGGCAACAAATAGTAGAATAACAGAGGCAGAAGATAGGATTAGTGAATTAGAAGATAGAATGGCAGAAATAAATGAATCAGAGAGGATAAAAGAAAAACGAATTAAAAGAAATAAGGACAATCTCAGAGACCTCCAGGACAATATTAAATGCTACAACATTCGAATCATGGGGGTCCCAGAAGAAGACAAAAAGAAAGACCATGAGAAAATACTTGAGGAGATAATAGTTGAAAACTTCCTTAAAATGGGGGAGGAAATAATCACTCAAGTCCAAGAAACCCAGAGAGTCCCAAACAGGATAAACCCAAGGCAAAACACCCCAAGACACATATTAATCAAATTAACAAAGATCAAACACAAAGAACAAATATTAAAAGCAGCAAGGGAAAAACAACAAATAACACACAAGGGAATTCCCATAAGGATAACAGCTGATCTTTCAATAGAAACTCTTCAAGCCAGGAGGGAATGGCAAGACATACTTAAAATGATGAGAGAAAATAACCTACAGCCCAGATTATTGTACCCAGCAAGGATCTCATTCAAATATGAAGGAGAAATCAAAAGCTTTTCAGACAAGCAAAAGCGGAGAGAATTCAGCACCACCAAACCAGCTCTCCAACAAATACTAAAGGGTAGTCTCTAGACAGGAAACACAAAAAGGGTGTATAAACTCGAACCCAAAACAATAAAGTAAATGGCAATGGGATAATACTTATCAGTAATTACCTTAAATGTAAATGGGTTGAATGCCCCAACCAAAAGACAAAGACTGGCTGAATGGATACAAAAACAAGACCCCTACATATGTTGTCTACAAGAGACCCACCTCAAAACAGGGGACACATACAGACTGAAAGTGAAGGGCTGGAAAAAGATTTTCCATGCAAATAGGGACCAAAAGAAAGCAGGAGTAGCAATACTCATATCAGATAAAATAGACTTTAAAACAAAGGCTGTGAAAAGAGACAAAGAAGGTCACAACATAATGATCAAAGGATCAATCCAAGAAGAAGATATAACAATTATAAATATATATGCACCCAACACGGGAGCACTGCAATATGTAAGACAAATGCTAACAAGTATGAAAGGAGAAATTAACAATAGCACAATAATAGTGGGAGATTTTAATACCCCACTCACACCTAAGGATAGATCAACTAAACAGAAAATTAACAAGGAAACACAAACTTTAAATGATACAATAGACCAGTTAGACCTAATTGATATCTATAGGACATTTCACCCCCAAACAATGAATTTCACCTTTTTCTCAGGCGCACATGGAACCTTCTCCAGGATAGATCATGTCCTGGGCCATAAATCTAGCCTTGGTAAATTCAAAAAAATAGAAATCATTCCAAGCATCTTTTCTGACCACAATGCAGTAAGATTAGATCTCAATTACAGGAGAAAAACTATTAAAAATTCCAACATATGGAGGCTGAACAACACGCTGCTGAATAACCAACAAATCACAGAAGAAATCAAAATTTGCATAGAAATGAATGAAAATGAAAACACAACCCAAAACCTGTGGGACACTGTAAAAGCAGTCTTAACGGGAAAGTTCATAGCAATACAAATGAAAACACAACCCAAAACCTGTGGGACACTGTAAAAGCAGTCTTAACGGGAAAGTTCATAGCAATACAGGCATACCACAAGAAAAAAGTCAAATAAATAACCTAACCCTACACCTAAAGCAACTAGAAAAGGAAGAAATGAAGAACCCCAGGGTTAGTAGAAGGAAAGAAATTTTAAAAATTAGGGCAGAAATAAATGCAAAAGAAACAAAAGAGACCATAGCAAAAATCAGCAAAGCCAAAAGCTGGTTCTTTGAAAGGATAAATAAAATTGACAAACCATTAGCCGGACTCATCAAGAAACAAAGGGAGAAAAATCAAATCAATAAAATTAGAAATGAAAATGGAGAGATCACAACGGACAACACAGAAATATAAAGGATCATAAGAGACTACTATCAGCAATTATATGCCAATAAAATGGACAACGTGGAAGAAATCGACAAATTCCTAGAAAAGTACAACTTTCCAAAACTGGACCAGGAAGAAATAGAAAATCTTAACAGACCCATCACAAGCACGGAAATTGAAACTGTCATCAAAAATTTTCCAGCAAACAAAAGCCCAGGTCCAGACGGCTTCACAGCTGAATTCCACCAAAAATTTAGAGAAGAGCTGACACCTATCCTACTCAAACTCTTCCAGAAAATTGCAGAGGAAGGTAAACTTCCAAACTCATTCCATGAGGCCACCATCACCCTCATACCAAAACCTGACAAAGATCCCACAAAAAAAGAAAACTACAGGCCAATATCACTGATGAACATAGATGCAAAAATCCTTAACAAAATTCTAGCAATCAGAATCCAACAACACATTAAAAAGATCATACACCATGATCAAGTAGGCTTTATCCCAGGGATGCAAGGATTCTTCAATATCTGCAAATCAATCAATGTAATACACCATATTAACAAATTGAGAAATAAAAACCATATGATTATCTCAATAGATGCAGAGAAAGCCTTTGACAAAATTCAACATCCATTCATGATAAAAACTCTCCAGAAAGCAGGAATAGAAGGAACATACCTCAACATACTAAATGCTATATATGACAAACCCACAGCAAACATTATCCTCAATGGTGAAAAATTGAAAGCATTTCCTCTAAAGTCAGGAACAAGACAAGGGTGCCCACTCTCACCATTACTATTCAACATAGTTTTGAAAGTTCTGGCCACAGCAATCAGAGCAGAAAAAGAAATAAAAGGAATCCACATTGGAAAAGAAGAAATAAAACTCCCACTATTTGCAGATGACATGATCCTCTACATACAAAACCCTAAAGACTCCAACAGAAAATTACTAGAACTAATCAATGACTATAGTAAAGCTGCAGGATATAAAATCAACACACAGAAATCCCTTGCATTCCTATACACTAATAATGAGAAGACAGAAAGAGAAATTAAGGAAACAATTCCATTCACCATTGCAATGGAAAGAATAAAATACTTAGGAATATATCTACCTAAAGAAACTAAAGACCTATATATAGAAAACTATAAAACACTGGTGAAAGAAATCAAAGAGGACACTAATAGATGGAGAAATATACCATGTTCATGGATTGGAAGAATCAATATAGTGAAAATGAGTATACTACCCAAAGCAATTTATAGATTCAATGCAATCCCTATCAAGCTACCAACGGTATTCTTCACAGAGCTGGAACAAATAATTTCCCAATTTGTATGGAAATACAAAAAACCTTGAATAGCCAAAGCTATCTTGAGAAAGAAGAATGGAACTGGAGGAATCAACCTACCTGACTTCAGGCTCTACTACAAAGCCACAGTTATCAAGACAGTATGGTACTGGCACAAAGACAGAAATATAGATCAATGGAACAAAATAGAAAGCCCAGAGTTAAATCCACGCACGTATGGACACCTTATCTTTGACAAAGGAGGCAAGAATATACAATGGTTTAAAGACTATCTCTTTAACAAGTGGTGCTGGGGAAACTGGTCAACCACTTGTAAAAGAATGAAACTAGAACACTTTCTAACACCATACACAAAAATAAACTCAAAATGGATTAAAGATCTCAACGTAAGACCAGAAACTATAAAACTCCTAGAGGAGAACATAAGCAAAACACTCTCCAACATACATCACAGCAGGATCCTCTGTGACCCACCTCCCAGAATATTGGAAATCAAAGAAAAAATAAACAAATGGGACCTAATTAAACTTAAAAGCTTCGGCACAACAAAGGAAACTATTAGCAAGGTGAAAAGGCAGCCTTCAGAATGGGAGAAAATAATAGCAAATGAAGCAACTGACAAACAACTAATCTCCAAAATATACAAGCAACTCCTACAGCTCCACTCCAGAAAAATAAATGACCCAATCAAAAAATTGGCCAAAGAACTAAATAGACATTTCTCCACTGAAGACATACAAATGGCTAACAAACACATGAAAAGATGCTCAACATCACTCCTTATCAGAGAAATGCAAATCAAAACCACTATGAGGTACCATTTCACGCCAGTCAGAATGGCTGCGATCCGAAAGTCTACAAGCAATAAATGCTGGAGAGAGTGTGGAGAAAAGGGAACCCTCTTACACTGTTGGTGGGAATGCAAACTAGTACAGCCACTATGGAGAACAGTGTGGAGATTCCTTTAAAAACTGGAAATAGAACTGCCTTATGATCCAGCAATCCCACTGCTGAGCATACACACTGAGGAAACCAGAAGGGAAAGAGACGTGTGTACCCCAATGTTCATCGCAGCACTGTTTATAATAGCCAGGACATGGAAGCAACCTAGATGTCCACCAGCAGATGAATGGATAAGAAATCAGTGGTACATATACACAATGGAGTATTACTCAGCCATTAAAAAGAATACATTTGAATCCATTCTAATGAGGTGGATGAAACTGGAGCCTATTATACAGAATGAAGTAAGCCAGAAATTAAAACACCAATACAGTATACTAATGCATATATATGGAATTTAGAAAGATGGTAACAATAACCCTGTGTAGGAGACAGCAAAAGAGACACTGATGTATAGATCAGTCTTATGGACTCTGTGGGAGAGGGAGAGGGTGGGAAGATTTGGGAGAATGGCATTGAAGCATGTATAATATCATGTATGAAACGAGTCCCCAGTCCAGGTTCAATGCACGATATTGGATGCTTGGGGCTGGTGTACTGGGACGACCCAGAGGGATGATATGGGGAGGGAAGAGGGAGGAGGGAGGAGGGTTCAGGATGGGGAACACATGTATACCTGTGGTGGATTCATTTCGATATTTTGCAAAACTAATACAATATTGTAAAGTTTAAAAATAAAAATAAAATTTAAAAAAAAAGGCAAAGGAGAAAAGGAAACATATACCTATTTGAATGCAGAGTTCTAAAGAATAGGAAGAAGAGATAAGAAAGACTTCCTCAGTGATCAACACAAAGAAATAGAGGAAAACAATAGAATGGGAAAGACAAGAGAGCTCTTCAAGAACATTAGAGATACCAAGGGAACATTTCATGCAAAGATGGACACAATAAAGGACAGAAATGATATGGACCTAACAGAAGTAGAAGATATTAAGAAGAGGTGGCAATACACAGAACTGTACAAAAAAGATCTTCAAGACTCAGATAATCACAATGGTATGATTACTCACCTAGAGCCAGATATCCTGAAATGTGAAGTCAAGTGGGCCTTAGGAAGCATCACTATGAACAAACCTAGTGGAGGTGATGGAATTACAGCTGAGCTATTTAAAATCCTGAAAGATGATGCTATGAAAGTGCTGCACTCAGTATGTCAGCAAATTTGGAAAACTCAGCAGTGGCCACAGGACTGGAAAAGTTCAGTTTTCATTAAAAACCCAATGAAAGGGCAATGCCAAAGAATGCTAAAATTACTGCACAATTGCACTCATCTCACACACTAGTAGGGAGAAGGAAATGGCAACCCACTCCAGTATTCTTGTCTAGAGAATCTCATGGACAGAGGAGCCTGGTGGGCTGCTGTCAATAGGGTTGCACAGAGTCGGACACAACTGAAGCAATTTAGCATACATGCATGCATTGGAGAAGGAAATAGCAACCCACTCCAGTATTATTGCCTGGAGAATCCCAGGGACAGAGGAGCCTGGTGGGCTGCCATCTATGGGGTCGCACAGAGTTGTACATGACTGAAGCAACTTAGCAGCAGCAGCAACATGTGCTAGTAAAGTAATGCTCAAAATTCCCCCAGCTAGGCTTCAACAGTACATGAACTGTGTGCTTCCAGATATTCAATCTGGATTTGGAAAAGGCAGAGAGACCAAACTGCCAACATCTGCTGGATCATCAAAAAAGCAAGAGTTAAAAAAAAAAAAAATCTACTTCTGCTTTATTGATTATGCCAAAGCCTTTGACTGTCTTTGTGGATAGTCAAAGGCTTTCCACAAACTGTGGAAAATTCTTAAAAGAGATGGGAATTCAGACCACCTGACCTGCCTCTTGAGAAATCTGTGTGCAGGTCAGGAAACAACAGTTAGAACAACAGACTGGCTCCAAACTGGGAAAGGAGCACGTTAAGGCTGTATATTGTCACTCTGCTTATTTAATTTATATGCAGAGGACATCATGAGAAATACTGGGCTAGATGAAGCACAAGCTGGAATCAAGATTGCTGGGATAAATATTAATAACCTCAGATATACAGATGACACCTCTGTTATGACAGAAAGTGAAGAAAAACTAAAGAACCTCCAGAAGAAAGTGAAAGAGGAGAGTGAAAAAGCTGGCTTATAAATCAACATTCAGAAAACTAATATCATGGCATCTTGTCCCATCACTTCATGGCAAATATAAGGGGAAACAGTGGAAACAGTGACAGACTTTAGTTTTTTGGGCTCCAAAATCACTACAGATGGTGACTGCAGTCATGAAATTAAAAGACGCTTGCTTCTTGAAAGAAAAGCTCTGACCAACCTAGACAGCATATTAAAAAGCAGAGACATTACTTTGCCAACAAAGGCCCATTTAGTCAAGGCTATGGTTTCTCCAGTAGTCATGTATGGATGTGAGAGTTGGACTATAAAGAAAGCTGAGTGTTGAAGAATTGATGATTTTGAACTGTGGTGTTGGAGAAGACTCTTGAGAGTCCCTTGGCCTGCAAGGAGATCCAACCAGTCCATCCTTAAGGAAATCAGTTCTGAATATTCATTGGAAGGACTGATGCTGAAGCTGAAACTCCAATACTTTGGCCACTTGATGTGAAGAACTGACTCATTTGAAAAGACCCTGATGATGGAAAAGATTGAGGGCAGGAGGAGAAGGGGATGACAGAGGATGAGATGGTTGGATGGCGACACCGACTCAGTGGACATGAGTTTGAGTAAAATCTGGTGTTGGTGATGGACAGGGAAGCCTGGGGTGCTGCTGTCCCCGGGATTGCAAAGAGTGGGACACGACTGAGCGACTGAACTGAACTGCTGCTGCTGCTGCTAAGTCACTTCAGTTGTGTCCGACTCTGTACGACCCCATAGATAGCAGCCCACCAGGCTTCCCCGTCCCTGGGATTCTTCAGGCAAGAACACTGGAGTGGGTTGCCATTTCCTTCTCCAATGCATGAGAGTGAAAAGTGAAAGTGAAAGTGAAGTCGCTTAGTCGTGTCCGACTCTGTTGCGACCCCATGCACTGCCAACCTACCAGGCTCCTCCATCCATGGGATTTTCCAGGCAAGAGTACTTGCCAAGAGTGGGGTGCCATTGCCTTCTCCAGAACTGAACTGAACCTTTGCCAACTCTAAAGGGCTTCTGATTTTACTTTTGATACACATTTCCAACATGTTCTTGTGATAAACTCCAGGAAAAGATACTGTTTCAAGAGTGCTTGCCATTGAGGAAGTTTTCTGATACTATCTGGAATGAGTAGTTTCTACATAAATGTGAAATAGGGAGTCTGTGGGTTCTTGCCCTTTGAGGGATTGAAACAATTCCAGTTGCAGAAGCTCTGGGATGTGGGGGTGGGTTCAGCCCTTTCATGCTGGTGTAACCAGCTCACTCTCATGTTCCAGAACCCAGAAGGAAACCATTACTACCTGAAATACATTGGAAAGAGAATGCCTTGAGGAGGCCACACAGTGGAGTGATAGATCCTGATGGTAAACTGGCTGACTTTGATCTTAACTC
Organism: Bubalus kerabau; assembly: GCF_029407905.1. Taxonomy (NCBI): domain Eukaryota; kingdom Metazoa; phylum Chordata; class Mammalia; order Artiodactyla; family Bovidae; genus Bubalus; species Bubalus kerabau. The sequence continues at coordinate 95,569,187 of NC_073625.1, forward strand.
TGCCATTTACTTGCTATGCAATATTGGGCAAGTCACTTAATTTTTCTGTGCTTCATTTCATGTGCACAATAAGAACAAACAGAATCTACCTCATGGGGTTGAGATGAGGATCAAATGAGATAATATTTATAAAATACAACGATATCCTTGTGCACATAGAAAATGCCAGATAAACATTAGGTATTTTATTATGTGTGTGTATTAAGTGTATATAATACTTACACTACTTATGTAATTTTTTTGTATAGGAACACTGTGCCTGCATACTAAGTCACTTCAGTTTGTAGACTATAGCCCACCAGGCTCCTCTGTCGATGGGATTTTCCAGTCAAGAATACTGGAATTGGTTTCGATTTCCTTCTCCAGGGGATCTTTCTGACCTTCGGATGGAAACTGCATCTCTTCCATGTCCTGTATTGACATGTGGGTTCTTTACCACTAGCACCACTGGGGAAGCCCATGGGAAATCTGTACCAGGTAAGAATTTCTACAGGTAAGCTGTCTACTCCTTCCCAACAATAACAGTAATGATTTTCAAAAATAGCTCCTTTTGAGTTGCATTAAAAACTATTAAAATACGCAACAAAGAAGGTTAATACCAAAAACAGACTGATTATATTCTTTGCAGCCAAATATAGAGAAGCTCTATATAGTCAGCAAAAAAAAAGACTGGGAGCTAACTGTGGCTCAGATTCAATTCAGTTCAGTTCAGTCACTCAGTCATGTCTGACTCTTTGTGACCTCATGAATCACAGTACACCAGGCCTCCCTATCCATCACTAACTCCTGGAGTTCACTCAAACTCATGTCCATCGAGTGGATGATACCATCCAGCCATTTCATCTTCTGTCATCCCCTTCTCCTCCTGCCCCCCATCCCTCCCAACATCAGGGTCTTTTCCAATGAGTCAACTCTTCACAAGAGGCGGCCAAAGTATTGGAGTTTCAGCTTCAGCATCATTCCTTCCAAAGAACACCCAGGACTGATCTCCTTTAGGATGGACTGGTTGGACCTCCTTCCAGTCCAAGGGACTCTCAAGAGTCTTCTCCAACACCACAGTTCAAAAGCATCAATTCTTCAGTGCTCAGCTTTCTTCACAGTCCAACTCTCACATCCATACATGACCACTGGAAAAACCATAGCCTTGACTAGACGGACCTTTGTTGGCAAAGTAATGTCTCTGCTTTTGAATGTGCTATCTAGGTTGGTCATAACTTTCCTTCCAAGGAGGAAGTGTCTTTTAATTTCATGGCTGCAATTACCATCTGCAGTGATTTTGGAGCCCCCAAAAATAAAGCCAGACACGGTTTCCAATGTTTTCCCATATATTTCCCATGAAGTGATGGGACCAGATGCCATGATCTTCATCTTCTGAATGTTGAGCTTTAAGCCAACTTTTTCACTCTCCTCTTTCACTTTCATCAAGAGGCTTTTTAGTTCCTCTTCATTTTCTGCCATAAGGGTGGTATCATCTGTATATCTGAGGTTATTGATATTTCTCCTGGAAATCTTTTGATTCCAGCTTGTGCTTCTTCCAGCCCAGCATTTCTCATGATGTACTCTGCATATAAATTAAATAAGCAGGGTGACAATACACAGCCTTGACGTATTCCTTTTCCTATTTGGAACCAGTCTATTGTTCCATGTCCAGTTCTAACTGTTGCTTCCTGATCTGCATATAGGTTTCTCAAGAGGCAGGTCAGGTGGTCTGATATTCCCATCTCTTGAAGAATTTTCCACAGTTTATTGTGATCCACACAGTCAAAGGCTTTGGCCTAGTCAATAAAGCAGAAATAGAAGTTTTTGAGGAACTCTCTTGCTTTTTCCATGATCCAGCAGATGTTGGCAAGATTATGAGGTCTTTATTTCAAATTTTGGGCTTAAATTGAAGAAAGCAGGGAAAAACACTAGACAATTCAGGTGTGACCTAAATCAAATCCCTTATGATTATACAGTGGAGGTGACAAATAGATTCAAGGGATTAGATCTGGTAGACAGAGTGCCTGAGAACTATCAATGGAGGTTTGTAACAAAGTACAGGAATGGAGACCAAAAGCATCCCAAAGAAAAAGAAATTCAAGAAGGCAAAATGGTTTTCTGAGGAGGCCTTACAAATAGCTGAGAAATGTATAAACATGAAAGGCAAGGGAGAAAGGGAAAGATATACCCATTTGAATGCAAAGTTCTAGAGGACAGAAAGGAGAGATAAGAAAGACTTCCTCAGTGATCAATTGAAAGACATAGAGGAAAACAATAGAATGGTAAGACTAGAGATCTCATCAAGAAAATTAGAGATACCAAGGGAACATTTCATGCAAATATAGGCTCAATAAAGAACAGAAGTGTACCTGAAATATGTAAAACATTGGTCTCAAAGTTTCAGGATGTAATTATAAATGTTGCATAAAAATGTGAAAAAAAAAGTTTAATAATAGACTATTTTTAGAGAAACAATTCATTTAAGAAAAAAGAAGAAAAAATATTTGCCCCATTGAATCTCATTGGCATAATCATGGCATTGCTGAGGCTTCAGCAAACACACTTCTAACATGGGTGTCACCAATGCCTTTCTTTCTAACTTAGAAATATGAGCATCCTGAAATTGGGTAGATTTTACCTTTTCTGATAGAAGAGCAGGAAACAATCAGCTATCAGAATTGTCTCATTATCATAGTATGCTTCAGTCATGTCTGACTCTTTGCAACTCTATGGACAGTAGCCCACCAGGCTCTTCTGTCCAAGGGATTCTTGAGGCAAGAATACTGGAGTGGGTTGCTAAGCCCTCCTCAAGGGGATTCCCCCCACCCAGCGATCGAATCCACATCTTTTATATCTCCTGCACTTGCAGGCAGGTTCTTCACCACCAACTGAGATCTATCTAGTCAAAGCTATGGTTTTTCCATTAGTCATGAATGTATGTGAGAGTTGGAATATAAAGAAAGCTGAGTGCCAAAGAATTGATGCTTTTGAACTGTGATGTTGGAGAAGACTCTTGAGAGTCCCTTGGACTGCAAGGAGACCTGAATATTCCTTGGAAGGACTGATGCTGAAGCTGAAAATCCAATATTTTGGCCACTGATGCAAAGAACTGACTCATTTGAAAAGACCCTGATGCTGGAAAAGATTGCAGGCGGGAGGATAAAGGGATGACAGAGGGTAAGATGGTTGGATGGCATCACAGACTCAATGGACATAAGCTTGAGTAAACTCTGGGAGTTGGTGATGGACAGGGAGGCCTGGAGTGCTGCAGTCCGTAGGGTCACAAAAGAGTCAGACGTGACTGAGAGACTGAACTGAACTGAATTCTTTACCACTAGCTCCACCTGGGAAGTATCTGTGTATTGCCTGTTGAGAATTCAAGAATTTATTAAGTATTTTTAAGATCAGCCTTGCTGTTTCCTCATTCCTAAAATGAATTTATAAAGCTTAACATTTATAAAAAAAAAGTCCACCAAACACATTAACTTCCTTCCATATCCTAGCTCTGTTTTATAACCTCTTGCATCTTTAAAATTCATTTTTGTTTTTAAAAAAGCAAATATTTATTATCTGTTTATTTTCACACGGCCCTGTGAGATGGACAGGTCAGATCTTAATATCCCCATTTTACAGGATATTGATGTTATATAACTCTGGAACAGGAACCTGAGGTTATATAACTTTTCTAAATTAATAAAAGCACTGAGATCCTTCATTGTAAGTAGAATTCAAATGTGCTCATGTCTGTCCATTTTTCCTTGCATTTTACTCCATCTTTCATTTTACATCATTATTTTGTTTATCTTTTGATATTAAGTTATATATTTAGCCATGTCAGTATCAGTAAGAGAGAGATCACAAATATTAAATATTTGAGAACAAAAAAATCTTATTAACCATAAAATAGAACTCTGATTACAATGTTGCTCAATGCTAACTAGTAATATCTTAGTTAAATGCCAAGGTACAGAAGGAATATTTGGAAAACATTACTACTTAGTGTCATTCACTATATTTATATAAAATGTCTCTTATAACCTCTTATATGTTTAAATATCTGTGGACTTATTTCTACACAGAATGAACTAAAATACGGCTTCTCTGATTTTTATTCAAGGATGTGGGCTTTGATCATTGATACAGAATTGAAGTATTCTGTTTCACTCATGCCAGGACACAAGTTTCTCTTCATTTTATATTAAGAAATCACAGGATAAAATTGAGGGGGAAAATTAGATTATTCTTCCCCGTGTTTAATAATATTCACATAATGGGCATATGCTCACAGGAGGTAGCAGGCAGGTAATATTCCAGCTGTGAGTCTGGCCTCTAGACTTGCTGAATTGTACAGGCATCTCCCAAGGGGCCATGTGTTTATACATCAAATCTGAGGGCTTATGATGTACATTCTCGGAAAACACTGTTCTCTGCTTCTGCACTTATAATGTGGATGGGATTAGAGTAGGTTAAGGTAAGGCAAAAGTTCATTCTCACCTTTTATAAGATTTGGGAAACACAGAATAAAATAATCATGAGAATCTGGAGGTTTAAAAATTACAGAAAAAAAGGAGAATAAATTTAAATACAGAAATCTTTCCCTGATTATATTTGCTGGTCTTTTCTCCAAACAAATTCCTTGGTATCCTGCTCCAAACCTTAAACCACAGTACTTCTCTTGGTTGGTGTTCTCTTATATTTTCTTATCTTCCTGATAATTTCAAAATCCTTCAAGTGCTGTATCTCTGCCTTTAGCCAAACATGCTGCCCACTAGGAAGTTCATAAAGACCACCCAGAGCATTTCAGGAGATCCACCCAACAGTGAGCTGATGCTGATAACTGCCAATCCCAATTTGCTTGGCTTCAGGGAACTTTTGTATTAAAAAGTGCTGTCACATATTTTTAATTTCCCCAGTGAGTCTGCTCCCCCTCCATGCTGCCCCATCAAAGAACTGTATAATAATGTGAAATGTGAAAGAACACATGCTGTTCTGGAATTTACATTGTTCTTTTTGATTCAAGAGCAAATTTGTGAACATGGGGTATTGTGTCACATGAGCAAACAAATTAGATTAACAAAGAATTAAGAACACAATATTATATTCACAGTTAGACCACTTTCATGTAGACTGCATTGTACATAACTATTCTAATGTGATTGAATTGGAAAGATTCAAGCACTGAGGCTAAATCTGTATAATCCTTTTTGTTCTTGTTGAAGCAGTAACTTTGTGTATTTGAGCATTGACTTTTCCTCACCTACTTGAACCAAATTTATTCAGAGTCAATGGGATTTTCTACTCCTGGAAAGATACTTTGGCCTTTAAAGTCTTTTTTTTTTTTTTTTTTTAGTTAAAAATTTAAAGTCAATTATTATAGTAAACTAAGTATGACAGGTTAACAATATATATATTTATATTGGAGAAAAAATGAATTAAATGAATTAATGTTTTTAATATTAATACATTTACACTAGTCAGATCATCTTCATGACAAATCCCTTTGAACAGGAAGCAGTTTCCAAATTGGCCAGTTTGCTTAAGAAGCAAATTTTAACAGTGGCATTCAGCCGCTTCTTGTTCTTCACTAACTAATTTTTTAGATTTACCTTCTTCAGCTCTCCTATAATTGAGGTATTGATCACTTAACTTGCAAAATCTGCTCTGACCCAATTTTCAAGCCAACTTAATGTTAAATTAGAATGAGTGCATTCAATTTTATTTTCCTGCTTTACCATCAATTCCCTTTCTTCTTACACTACAGTTAACACGTGAACACCAGGATGACTCAGAATCACTGGGAGTTAATTAAAGTCTTGGGATATCTGCATTATACTGAAAGATACAAGTCAACTCTGCTAAGGCTCTAAATAATTGAGTTTCCAAACAGGTTTTCCCCAGTTTTTATTTATCCTGAGTTATTCAAATGGACTACCATTCTGGTTCTTGTTCTGAGTTCTTGTTTTAGAGATTCACCTAGTTCTCAAATTTCCCTGCATCTCAGGTCCTTCTTTTTTTTTTTTTTTTTTTTTTTTTTTGCCAGTCATTTTCTTGCTTAACTGGGCTTCCCTTGTGGCTCAGCTGGTAAAGAATCTGCCTGCAATACGGGAGACCTGGGTTTGATCCCTGTGTTGGGAAGATCGCCTGGAGAAGGGAAAAGCTACCCACACCAGTATTCTGACCTGGAGATTCCATGGACTATAGTCCATGGGGTCGCAAAGAGTTGGACATGACTGAGTGACTTTCAGTTCACTTCACTTCTTTTATAACTGAAGTCCTATTTCTGATCTCCAATCTATGTCTTATGGTCTTGATAGGGACAGGCTCTGCCCCCTATTGTCTAGACTCTCCCTAACTGGGAATGCAGGAAGGCAGAGTGATATACAGTCTGGATTGGATTGCTGGTCTCTAGAGATCTTAGCCATCTCATCTAAAACACATATTTCTCTAATAAACTCAGCTTACACATTATCAAAGACATCTTCACATTTTAGTATTTTAGAATTAGCTTTACAGATTCATGGTACTTAACATTTTAAGTGGAATGACACTCAGAAACCTAGCATGTCTTCATGTATTCTTTTTTATGGAAGTATATTTCCTTTATAATATTATATAAGTTTCATGTGTACAGCACAGTGATTCAGTACTTTTATAACTTATAATACATTAAAAGTTGTTACATGATAATAGCCACAATTCCCTGTGCCATACAGTATATCCTCTTTGCAGTAGCTTGTCTCTCTTAATCCCATACCTCTCCCTCTCTTTCCTCTCTTCCATGGTAACTGCTGGTTTGTTTCCTATGAGTCTGTTTCTGTTTGGAATATACATTCATTTGTATTATTTTTTAGATTCCACATACAAATGATATCAAACAGTATTTGTTTTTGTCTTACTTATTTTACTAAGTATTATATTCTCTAGGTCTATCCATGTTGCTTCAGATGGCAGAATCTCATTCTTTTTATGATTGAGTAGTATTCCATTGCATGTGTGTATATATATTCATATATATATCTGCACTTCTTTATTCATTTATCTGTTGATGGATACTTCCGTTGCTTCCATATTTTGACTATTATAAATAGTGCTAACGAAATAGAACATTGGGGTGCATGCATCTTTTTGGATTAGCATTTCCAATATTTTCTGGATATATCCCCAGGAGTGGAATTGCTGGGTCATATGGTAATTCTAGTTTTGGTTTTTTGAGGACCTTCCCTTGGTACTTCCATTGTGGTTGTACCATTTTACATTCCCAAATCCTCACCAATGTTTGTTACTTGTAGACTTTTTGATAATAGTGACTCTGACAGATATGACGTGGTATCTCATTGTGGATTTGATTTACATCCTTAGTAATTAAAGATGTTGAGCATCTTGGCATGTGCCTGTTGGCCATTGCATGTTTTCTTTGGAGAGCTATCTGTCTTCTGCCCATTTATGATTGGGCTGTTGATTTTGTTTTTGATTTTTTTTCAATATATTGAGTCTATGAGCTATTTAATGTACTTTTTTTAAACTTCATTTAAAATGAGAGAAATATTACGTGCCATATACACTATGAGAAATAAATAATAAAGATAAGAAAATGTGAAAGTTTTAGCAAACACAGGGAATTATCAAAGGTTTTCCTCATGGCTCAACTGGTAAAGAATCTGCCTGCAATGCCGGAGACATGGGTTCAATCCCTGGGTTGAGAAGATCCCCTGGGGAAGGGAAAGGCTACCCATTCCAGTATTCTGGCCTGGAGAAATTTAATGGCCTGTATAGTCCATAGGGTCACAAAGAGTCAGACACAACTGAGCAACTTTCACTTTTTAAAACATGATGAATGCAAATGAAAATAATATTAACATAAGGAAATAATTCAACTTTTGACAACTCTTCATGTTATTTAAAAAAACATTTTCCTTTGCTCTAAAATTATTTGGCATAGTAAGAATATTATTATTGTTTTTCAGTTGCTAAATTGTGTCCGACTCTTTGCGACCCCATGGACTGCAGCATGTCAGGCTTCCCTGTCCTTCACTATCCCCTGGAATTTGCTCAAATTCATGTCCATTGAGTTGCTGATGCTATCTAACCATTTCATCCTCTGCCACCATCTTTTCCTTTTGGCTTCAGTCTTTCCCAGCATCAGGATAGTATAGTAAGAATAAAAGCAGGTAAATGGTAAAGAAACAAAATTTATTACATAAACCAAAGATTGGTAGAATTACAAGTTTCAAGAACCTTCAAGTAAATAGTAGTTTTAAGGATTTTAAAGGGAAATTATACAAATATATTTACTGAGGTCAAAGTTATTACTTCTTAAAAATAATTAGTATTAAATGAGAAAAGTAAGCTGAGAGTTTTATCACCACACACTAAACCTTAGTAAAAAGGTTCTGTTTTCAAAAGAATATTGTATTAATACAGGAAATATACAAATTGAGAAATTTAAGTAATAGATCTGCACTTATGTGGGATACTAAAAAATGAAAAAGCTATTTCAAGTTAGTGGGAAAAGGATGGTCGATTTAATAGATGATTCTGGAAATGTATTAAACCCATTGTGATTCCCCCTCTATGGTCATTAAGGTTGCCCGCTTGCCCTTAAATATTTGACCTTGTGAAAAAGGTGGAAACCTGATCAAAGTCATCTCTAACCTTGCCAGAAAAAGGATAGGGGTGGTGTAGTAGACATTGATAGGAAAACTTTATATTCAGACCAAATTGACTCCATCACTAAACTATGTGACTTGAGCAAGTTACATAATCCTTCTTAGAAAATTAACCATTTCAGCTGATTCTCAAAATTATTGATACAAATTTGATTATAATTCTTTTATAAATTAATGTCCTCTTTATTTGTATTTGTCATCTGGCTTCATTCTTTATAGGTTTTCTTCATGCTTCCTTAATTCTTTCATTATCTTTGGCCTTCAAGACTGTATTTTCCTTGTAGATCTTTGCAAAGAGTGAGCTATTTGTTTTTTTTGCTTAAATCTAAAGTTTTGGTGTGTAATGTATTAATTTCTTATTTAAGTATATACTTTTGTTATAACATACTATTTTTGTAGTTTTATTTCTGTAGCTTTCTGAAGTGAAATCTGACAAAATTTTCCCCTGTATTAACTTTCTCCATGGGAGTTTGGTCATCCTTGCATTGGTTTGTGTGTGTGTGTGTGTTTATTTTTTTACTTTTCTTTCTTTAACATCTCTGTATACAATTGGATTTCTTTAAATACTTAGGATTTGAGTATGTCTATACATACATAATTGGGCTTTCCTGGTGGCTCGGCAGTAAAGAATCTGCTGGCCAAAGCAAGAGGCATGGGTTCAATTCCTGGGTCAGGAAGATACCCTGGAAAAGGAAACAGCAATCTACTGCAGGAATCTTGCCTGGGAAATTCCATGGGCCCAGGATCCTGGCAGGTTACAGTCCATGGGGTTGCAAAGAGTTGGATACAACTTACCAACTAAACAACAACAACAACAACACTTATACACAGTTGGTATTAGTGGCATTAGCAGTGTATGCCCCTGTCATTTCTACATGTACATGTAGCATCTGATTAATGCATGGCAATGGCAGCTGTGATAAATTTATGCATAAGTGTGTGGTTAGAGATAGAGGGATTAAACATTCACTTCAGATTGGCAACATATTTTCCCACATGGGAATATATTTTTCTTCTTTCCATGATTCTTAATGTTACTTGGAATTCATTCAGAAGTCTCTGGATCTCTGACCATTTGTCTGAACTTCTTCACAGCTCTGTTTGTGGCTTTTCGTTTGAAAATGGGCCTGATCAAAAAAAAAAGAAAAGAAAATGGGCCTGATCAACCCTTCCTCAGGCTTTAAATAATGGATCGATTTTCAATTAGCACCTTTGTTACCCCTGGTTCCAACACCAGGTTCTATGGTTCTTTAGAAAAAACCTAACTTGTTTTGAGGTTTACTATTTTAATTTTGCTTGATAAATAATTCTTCGTATCTATTGGATTTTGGTCTCATTTTTATTTTATCTGTATCTTCTTTCCAATACATTGTTCACAGATATAGTCAGTTGATAACTTCCCAGAACATTGATATTGCTGAGGATTTATTTATTTGTTCTGTTATTTTTCCTCTTAAATGCATACATGTTGCTACAGTTGTGTTCAACTCTTTTGTGACCCTATGGACTGTAACCCACCAAGCTGCTCTGTCCATCGGATTCACTAGGCAAGAATACTGGAGTGAGTTGCCATTTTCTCCACTAGGGGATTTTCCTGATCCAGCGATTGAATCTGCGTCTTTTATGTCTCCTGCATTGGCAGGTGAGTTCTTTACCACTAGTGTCAGTTGGGATATTTATTGTCAATTTGGTGGAATTTTAAAGAGAGAAGTTAACCATTTTGCTTTTGATTACTCCCATTTCTAACTACCATAGAAGCATATCATGCCTTAAAGTAATAGTGCTCAAGCTTCAGCCTGTGCCAGAATCACCTGAGTGTTTGATTTGACATGTAGCAGGTGGGGCCTGAGAATCTGCATTGCTACCAGGTTGCCCAGTGATGCCAGTTCTGCTGGTCAGGGAGCCATATTTTAAGCATCACACCTTAGAGTGTCCCTTCAAATAGGTCTCAATTCAGTTCAGTAGCTCAGTTTGGTCTGACTCTTTGTGACCCCATGGACTACCACACGCCAGGCCTCCCTGTCTATCGCCATCTCCCAGAGTTTACTCAAACTCATGCCCATTGAGTCGGTGATGCCATCCAACCATCTCATCCTCTGCCATCCCCTTCTCCTCCCTCATTCAATCTTTCCCAGCATCAGGGTCTTTTCCAAAGAGTCAATTCTTCACATCAGGTGGCCAAGTACTGGAGTTTCAGTTTCAGCATCAGTCACTCCAATGAATATTCAAGACTGATCTCCTTTAGGATGGACTGGCTGGGTCTCCTTGTAGTCCAAGGGCCTCTCCAAGAGTCTTCTCCAACACCACAGTTCAAAAGCATCAATTCTTTGGCACTCAGCTTTCCTTATAGTCCAACTCTCACATCCATACATGGCTACTGAAAAAACCATAGCTTTGACTAGACAGACCTTTATTGTTGAAGCAATGTCTCTGCTTTTTAATATGCCGTCTAGGTTAGTCATAACTTTTCTTCCAAGGAGCAAGCATCAAATAGGTCTACATATATGTATATTATCAACTCAAACTGCCAAAATTATGGCTTAATTCTCATGAATTATTTGGTTGAAACATTTGTTTTCAGATGAAGAAAGTTAGAATCAGTGAAATTAAGGGACTTGCACAAAGCTGGTTGACTGGTTGTCTCGAGAAAACCCAAGTAACTTATTTGGAGTAGGAAATAAATTAAGTGACTGGTCTTCTTTTTTAAATGTAGGGTTGTTTTTATAAATAAGTGTCCAGACTTCCTGTTTAGGAAGGCAATCTCGAATTTTAGCAGAAAATGCATAGGGCTTTGAAATCAATGTCATCTTCTAACACCCAAAAGACTGCTGTTCTGTTTGTTGGTGCACTTCTTTTCCCATATGTCTTAGAGCAGCTCTCTAAATACTCTAGGGTTAGCATAGTTAAACACTGTACTTAACTTGTACCAACAAAAATCCCCTTCCTCTTGTTCTTTTGATCCATTGGCTTCTTTCCTTCTTCATTTAAGTGAAACTTTCCTCATACTTTCTGTCTGGGTCACAGGACTTGTCCTTTCTTGCTGCTGTCACTTAATTGACAGTTTAAACTAAATTATGTTTAAATATTACACATACTACTTACCATTAAGTTATAATCGCAGTGAAATTTAAGCTAGAATCAATATTAAATATTCACCCAAACTGCTGCATTCAACTTGATTAATGATTGCAATTGATTGATGTGAATTAAGAATGGCAGAGCATTTAAAAGCATTACAATGATCAGCTACATTTAATTTTTACAGCAATACCATCTTAGAATACTATGTTAAAAGTGTTCTATGTATGTTAATAGGCCTAGAGTTCAAAATTCTGTACTAGGTTCTAGAAGTAGTAATCAGAGTTTTAGGACAATACCTTTCTCTCACTGGTTAAAATATCCAAATAGAAGAAAACTAAATTTCTTAACTTAATACGAATATTTTTGCTTTGTTAACTGAATCAGATAATTACTTACTGGTATCTACAAATTTCCCCCCTAAAGTTGTCAGATGGTAAAGTTTCACTAGAATATATGCAAGAAAAAGAAAGGAGTAGACACAGGATATGTTAAAACTACCATATTTCATACATTCAGGGGAAAAGTTCATGTTTTACTAAATTTGCCCATAAATTAAATCAAAAGACAGTAATTTACAACCAGGCTTTCAAATGTGGGCTGCACTTAACTCATCTAATAAATAGAGACTAAGGATGAGTGCAAGCATACTATGCCTCAAGACTTGAAACTGGCATCCCAAAGTGATATACAGTTCTGTGTATATATATGACATTTGGAATTGCATTTGGTCTTCCTTCCTCCAGTACCTCAAATGGAAAGATTGCTTACTTAATTAGTGTAGGTAAATTAAATAGATTTTTATATTTATGGTGAATTCAACAACTTTTCAAGGAAAAAAATAACCAGTGATAATCCAATTTCTACCTTAAAATGAAATTAGATTGGAGGATCAATACAGGGAACATACAATCAAAATTTTATCCCAGGGTTTTTTTTTTTTTTTTTTTTTTTTTAACTTTCCTAGAGCTGAAACAAATTCTGGTTTCTTAACTACATCTTGTTTTGGCTCCCATCATATCAAAAATGGAAAATAGCCAGTTGTAGAGAAAATGTTGATGGTTTTGCAAGGTACAGGAATGTAGTTTAAAACTTAGCTATGTATGGAGTCAGCCTTTTTTTCTGCCAAAATGAATAAACCTCTCAGTGAACCTCTAAAGTTCACCTTGAAGTTCATGGTGAAGTCAACAGAACATTTAAGCACAAAGGGAGAGCAAAGTAGAAGTAAGCAGATTTCCACCAATTGCAAGATGCAGTGGAACATTATTAATTCTTACTCACTGAATTAAGACCTTGTAATGTCAGTGTAACTGTGTATTCTTGGGGTGGGAGTGCAGAATGAGATGTATTTGCTAGCTTAAAATATTGCCTGGACATTTAAAAGACGTTTATATAGCACATTTTCTGGCCTAGACTTTTTAGGAAATCAAGCTATTTTCAAAGACTTTATATAACATCAAAATGCACTTGAGAAATTATGTAGTCCTGTTTCATTATTTTTTTAATCAATTTAATGCAGTATGAGATGGTTTTCTATAGGTGGTTTCATCAAAGTTCTATACATTTAAAGCTTTAAAAATTTAAAAATTCTATAATTATTGATTTTATGCACATTTCTCAAAAATGTATTAAATTTAATAATATTTAACTCAAGAAGCATTTCTGAAAAATTACATGTATTTTGAATTAGTATGTTGCTTTTTTTATTGGCTTACAACAATTTTTAATTTATATCTGACAAGAAGTATTGAAATTTGAAATGCATTCATATATGGCAAGAAATATAATATCTTACTAATTCTCTTATATTGCTCCTTTTGAATATCTACACTTTTAGGCTGCAAAGTTTTAGGATACAATTATCTTACTGTAATTTACTCCTGATAAAGGACTTTTGTTTATGTGTGCTTACTTCTGCCTGATTTGATTTACTTCAACACAAATCTCAGTAAGAGAATGAGATTCTACATTAATAATTGAAATAAATTGCACGATAAATCCACTTCTACAAAGGATTGCTCATTAATATGTACTATGAAATGTAGCATTAGTAAAATGTTGAGAAAACTTTAAAAAATAAAATTAGATCTATACTTGCTGCAACACACCAGAAACTGTAAGAAAATTAAATATTGAAACTTCAGTTTGAAATGGAAAATTGCAAAAGGCAAATACATTCATACGTCACAGTTGTTTTTTCTAATCATATTGGTATGCCCTAGAAATATATAATATCTTATATTTAAAAAGATGTAGTACCTGAATCACTTTCTCTTTCTCAGAGCCTCAAGAAATGAAAGACATTTAGATATAAATGCAATGTAGAAGATAATATTGCAGAAGCAAAGAACTATTATGTTTGAAAATAATAAAGCAGAGGATCCAGTGATTGAAGTGTATTCTCAATTTCGTGTTCTCTAGTGTTGGGCCATCCTCGTGCAGAAATGCTGAACCAAAAAAAGCAAGCCTTCAGAGCCGCCACATGAGGCTCGGAATGCTGTGTGAGGCTGTGGTGTGCTCCTGCTCCACGAGGCTGCTAGTGCCCGGCGTTATCAGATCTCAGCAAAAGCTGACCATAGGGTGCCAGATCCTAGGTGTTTCAAGTGTATTTGTTCCTACTCTAAGTGCCATATTAAGTTCTCAAAATGGTGTCATTTGCAATTCTCACAGTATGCACACACATAGTTTATGAAAATTTTCTTTATTCAGTAATGTTGTTAATTTGGTAAAAATATCTGAACAGACTTGGGCCATTAATTATGACTAAAGCTGAGTTTCCATTTGGTGATAAAACATAAACCTAATTTGGGTAACAATGTGTGTAACAACCCATTCTGTTTTTACTAATTTATTGTAAATAATATAAGAATTTTAGGAGTTATATACTATCATCTATTATACTTGCACTCTCCATGGCAAGTCTAGAGATGTGCTTTGCATATAATCATGATGAAATCTTTTTTGTAAACCAGGATATTAACTATTTGCAAGTACACTAGGATTAAAATTTGTTTCATGATTACTATCATCAAAATAATTTCCCCTTCTTTACTCATGGTCACAAATTACTCTTGTTTATAAAAAAGGAAAATTGCTTTCTAGGACAGATTAATATTTCAATGTCACTATGGCAGGACACATAATGTTTTCATAAGAATAACAGCATGATGTCTTTCCTTGAGCTTAAATAACACATACTTACAGATTATGAAATACTTAGTGACTTTTTTGTTTGTTTGGTAACATATCACTTTTGCATTATTTTTTGGTTTCTATAGTGATATTTTGTTGATTCAGTTTACATTTATCAAATAACATCTAAGCCCTAAATTAGAGAGGATTAAAATTAGTTTTATTTGTCATAAGTTTTAGCAGAGTTGAATTTTTTATTACAGAGGGCATGAAGAAAATTTTCCACATCCACTAATATAAGACTTAGAAATTTTCAATCAAAAATTGAATTTAGTTTTATGAGTATCTATATGATAATTCTAAGTAAATTCAAATACTGGAATAGTAGGCTAATGACAAAGTTATCTATTTTATTTAGCACTTGTATGTTTATTTTAAATGCAACGGGACAATCAATAATTGAGGAGTCTTTAATGTTTCTTTTTTAAAGTTGCTTGAATTCTTAAAGCACTTTCTTCCTGTAAGGCAAAAGCATTTTCTACAACAGCTTTTGTTTATATCACTCAAAAGAAGCATGAAAATGGAGTAAATGGAAATAAAGGTAGTGATTAAGAGACTGTAAACCATACTTAGAAAAAGAAGGAATGCATAGGTCTATTATTTGATGTAAACTGCACTATTAATATGTGAAAGAAAGTACAAAAAATCATATAGCAAATTTTACTTCCCTTTTTTCAGCTACAAAAACAGGAAAGAAGAGACTAAATAAAGCAGAAGTAAAAGTTGAGAGGAAAGGATGAGAACACCTGTAATTGTCTAAGTAAGATTAAGACACTAAATCCAGAAAATATATTTTACAATAGCAAATGAATTCATAGGTGTAATTGCAGAAAAACTGTCAGTAATCCTAACAAATTCATAATAAAAGGAAAATATGCCATAAGACTAATGATGGGTAAATGCTTCCAAAATGAAGATAAGAATAGAGACCAGAAATAACAGGTAGATTCTGAAAAATCTTTAGAAAATATTATATGTTTATGAAAGTTTCATTAACATAATTTTAGAGTTGTGATTTCAGAGGAAGAAAAATATGATACTCAATATTCAATGGGATGTCACTAAAATGAATATAGAATTGTTGTCTAAAGCTAAAGAAATTCAGACTCCACTGAAAAAATCAATGACACTTGCTAAATCCAAATAGATGTGAAGATTTTCATTTAACTGTATCAGATTATGTTATAAAGAATATCTTATTATGGCAAATATCAGTTGAGCAGTATGCAGACTTGGAGACCCTTGTCTGTAAAGAAGTGATGGTTAGAATGTCTATCTATGGCTGGAGAAAACTTAAGAAAATGAGTACTGCCTTTAGGTCCCTTGGTCTGTCTCTAATAGTTGATAAACAGCACCAACTCTGTGAGATGGTCAGATTTAACATTCACAAATTATCATCCTATTATCCTCAATTTGCTTGATGTGCTAACATGTCTCCCAGTATTTTCTTGATCAATTCATCTGTCAATGGACACTTGGGTTGTTTCCATACTTTGGCTATTGTGAATAGCTATTATGAATATGAGAGTACAAATACCTCCCTGAGATAATGATTAGTTTCCTTTGGATACATACCCAGAAGTGGAATTGCTGGATCAGATGGTAGTACTGTTCTTAATCTTTTGAGCAATCTCCTGCTGTTTTCCATTGTGGCCCCAACAATTTACACTTCCACCAATCTTGCACAAGGGCTCTCTTTTCTCCACCTCCTCAACAGCATTTGTTATCTGTAGTCTTTTTTATAACAGACATTTTAATTATGAAGTGATGTCTCATTGTGGTTTTGATTTGCATTTTCCTGATGATTAGTAAGGGAGAAGGCAATGGCAACCCACTCCAGTACTCTTGCCTGGAAAATCCCATGGATGGAGGAGCCTGATGATTAGTAATGTTGAGCACTCTTTCATGTACCTATTAGACATTTGTATGTTTTCTTTGGTAAAATATTTAAGGTCTTTTGCCATTATTTAATAGAACAGTTTGGGTTTGGGGATTTTTGTATTGTTATTGTTGGGTTTTTTTGCCTATTGAGTTGTATGATTTTCTTATAATTTTGAATATTAACATTTATTGAATATGACTTGCAAATATTTTCTCCCATTCCATAGACTGTCTTTTCATTTTATTGATCTTTTTTTCTATGCCAACACAATAATTTAAGGTAGTCCCACTTGTTTATTTTTTGTTTTTATTGCCTTTATTTTTGGTGTCAAATCTAAAGAATAATTGCCAAGACCAACGTCATGGAGCTTACCTTTTATTTATTTTTGTTTTTTTCTACGAGTTTTATAGTTTTGGGTCTTACATTCAAGTCTTTAATACATTTTGAGTGGATTTCTGTGTATGGTTAAGATAAAGTGTATAATTTTAATGTGAGAATTTAAACAATTAGATTCCAAATGTCTAAATTTAATAAATTAATGTTAATTCATAAGCTGGGTAACTATAAATACTCCTTACACATAAAACCATTCTCAGATCTGTAGAAGTTTACACAGAAAGAACACTTCAAAAATCTGCTTCAGAATTGCTCTCCCACCATAAAGACAAAATACATGATACAATCATTCTCAGGCATTTAAAAACAAGCACCACTGGGCATAATTCCTGAGAGATGCAGAATAAATGAGCTGAATCCTACAGTACCCCAGCATACTGCCTGAAGGCAGTTTCCAGAAGAAATCCTGGTGGCTGAACTGTGTTGAGGATACAGATATTAGAGTTCTAGAAGATCAAAGCAGCTAGAATTTAAGGGGGAAGAATACAGGGGAGGAGGGAACAACACAAAGAAAGAACAGTGAAGAACTTAAGAAGGATACCCTTGAGGGTGGCTCTGTGGTAAAGAATTCACCTGCCAATGAGGCGATGCAGGTAACACGGATTTGATCCCTGGGTTGGGAAGATCCCCTAGAAAAGGAAATGGCAACCCACTCCAGTATTCTTGCTTAGAGAATCCCATGGACAGAGGAGGCAGGTGGGCTACAGTCCATAGGATCACAAAGAGTCAGACACGACCCAAAGACTGAGCATACCCATACCCTTGAGTCATTTATTGAATACTAATGTGTACATGTATAAAGAAGATTCCTACAATGAAAAAAAAAAAAGAAGAAGAAGAAGAACCACGGGGAAGCAGAACTCACACCAGCTTGAAATATTTTTTTCTTCCTACTGAGTGAAGATGCAGAGAAAAGGGAATACTTGTACACTGTTGGTGGGAATGCATTTTGGTGACGCCACTCTGGAAGCAGTATGAGGTTTCCTAAAAAAGTTCAAATAAAACTACCATACAATCAAGAAATTCTACTCCTGGATATTTATCTGAAGTAAGCAAAACATTAGCTCAAAAAGATATATGCACTCCTGTGTTCAATATGGGTTTCCCTGGTGGCTCAAAGGGTAAAAAAATCCATCTGCAATGCAGGAGAGCTGGGTTTGATCCCTGGGTCAGGAAGATCTCTTGGACAAGGGAATGCCTATCCGCTCCAGTACTCTTGCCTGGAAAATCCCATGGACAGAGGAGCCTTATGGGCTATAATCCATTGGGCTGCAAAGAGTCAGACACAACTGTGAAATCTTAAAAGACAATCCAAGCTAATTTATAAGTACAGACAACAAATTAGTGGTGTGTGTGTGTGGTGGGGCATGGAAAGCATAAAAGTGATTGAATGGTTATAAATCAAAAAAGTCACGAGAATGTTTTACTACCACCACACCCCCGCCAAAAAAATCAGAGCAGCAAATCTAGTGTCAGAGTCAGTGCAAACTAGAAGACAATGAATAAATCCATAAAGTACTTGGGAAAAAAAAAAAATATATATATATATATATCAACTGAAACTTTTATCCCTTCCAGGATTATCTTATAAAGATGAAAGCAAAATTAAACTTTTACATACCAAGAATACCATAGAGAGAATAGAAAAAGCTTAAAATTTAAAGGGAGTTCTTCAGAAAAAGGAAAATAATATCAGAGAGAAATCTGTGTTGAATCTACACAGAAGAATAAATAGTCATATAGATGGAAAACATATGAGTAATTTTTTTAAATTTCTCATTTTTAATCTATTTAGAAATAGTTTACTGTTTAAATACATAATTTGGCTTCCCAGACAGTAAGGCATCAGCCTGCAAAATGCAGGAGACCTAAGTTTGATCCCTGTGTTAGGAAGATCGCCTGGAGAAGAGAATGGCAACCCACTCCAGTGTTCTTGCCTGGAGAATCCCAGGGACGGGGGAGCCTGGTGGGCTGCCATCTATGGGGTCGCACAGAGTCGGACATAACTGAAGCGACTTAGCAGCAGCAGCAGCAGCATAGGGGTACAGCCCAGGAGGTCACAAAGAGTCAGACACAACTGAGCAACTAACACTTTCAATTTCTAAATAAATAATAACAATGTATAGAGGAGTTTAAAACACATAAAATTTAATTATATAACTTGAATTTTTAATTATGTAATATAATTATATTCTTCATGCAACAAATGAAGGGAATGAGGAAATTATAGTACTTTTATGTCCTTATTACCACATATAAAGCAGTAAAATGTTATCTGGAGATAGATAATAAGTTAAAGATATATATTGTAATTTTGAAGTCAATCATCAAAAATATTAATACCACAAATAAGTATGGTTAATGGGCCATTAGAAGATATAAATTAAATCATAACAATGATTCAATTAATCTGAAAGATGTAGAAAACATGAAAAAATATTAAGACATAGGACAAATAGAAAATAGTAACGAGATGTCTTTATTTGGAGAAACTATCAGCAAGAACCATATAAATATTCTCAACATGAAACCTGCTTTGGCTCAGTTGTTCTGGCCCAAATCATGAAATACGGAGTAATCAGGGTATTGATGAATGGGTCAGTGGCTCAATTTGTTCACAAAAGATGTTCTATAGAGTTGTTTTTGGTTCCCATCATATTAAAACTTTTTATCAATGGTTTGAATGAAGACATAAACAATTTAAAAATTCATGATGACACAATGTCAAGCTGCTTAGCTAATGCCAAGCATATGATAGAATCAAGATGAGAAATAACATATAGAAACAGTGGACAATGGAAATGAAATCTTGAAATAGGTGCAAAACAGCTAAAAATGCTTTTCAGAATATCATTGAAGAGCTTGGGATCTTCTTTGAAAAAATTAATACATGGCAGAAAATGAAGAGGAACTAAAAAGCCTCTTGATGAAAGTGAAAGTGGAGAGTGAAAAAGTTGGCTTAAAGCTCAACATTCAGAAAACGAAGATCATGGCATCCGGTCCCACCACTTCATGGGAAATAGATGGGGAAACAGTGGAAACAGTGTCAGACTTTATTTTGGGGGGCTCCAAAATCATTGCAGATGGTGACTGCAGCCATGAAATTAAAAGACGCTTACTCCTTGGAAGGAAAGTTATGACCAACCTAGACAGCATATTCAAAAGCAGAGACATTACTTTGCCAACAAAGGTTTATCTAGTCAAGGCTATGGTTTTTCCAGTGGTCATGTATGGATGTGAGAGTTGGACTGTGAAGAAAGCTGAGTGCAGAAGAATTGATGCTTTTGAACTGTGGTGTTGAAGAAGACTCTTGAGAGTCCCTTGGACTGCAAGGAGATCCAACCAGTCCATTCTGAAGGAGATTAGCCCTGGGATTTCTTTGGAGGGAATGATGCTGAAACTGAAACTCCAGTACTTTGGCCACCTCATGCGAAGAGCTGACTCATTGGAAAAGACTCTGATGCTGGGAGGGATTGGGGGCAGGAGGAGAAGGGGATGACAGAGGATGAGATGGCTGGATGGCATCACTGACTGGATGGATGTGGGTCTGAATGATCTCCAGGTGTTGGTGATGGACAGGGAGGCCTGGTGTGCTGCGATTCGTGGGGTCGTAAAGAGTCAGACACGACTGAGCGACTGAACTGAACTGAACTGAAATGTATCATGGTGAAAATGAAAGTGTTAGTCACTCAGTTGTGTCTGACTCTTTATGACTCTTTGTGACTCTTTGTGACCCCATGGACTGTCTGGAACTAAATATTGGAATAGGATAAAATTTTAGTGGAAAATTATGACACATGAGTAAAGTCTGTAGCTTTGTTAATAATGTCATATGCATGTTTCTTTCTTAGATTTGATAAATGTACTATGGTTATATAAGATGTCAGCATTAGAAAAAGTATAATGTGGGGCATATGAGAGCTCTGAACAATAACTCTTCTGTAGATATAAAATTATTTCAGGATATAAAGTTAATAAAATTAATAAGTTTCAGTAAAATACAGTGGCATGTAAAAATTTAGGAGAATAGTTATTTCACAGTACAGAGGTAAATTCTCCTTGGTAAAGGAGCAAGTAAATGGAGGAACTGATAAAGATAATTGAGCACTACCTATGTATCAGGGCTTTACATGGATTATTGCATTTTATTTTCATAATAACCATTATAGTTGACATATTCCTGTCATCATTTTATAGATGAGATTAAGTCAATTGCTCAAAGCCAGCAAGTTGCAAATCTGGGATATAAGACTAAGATTGTATGACTGTAAAGACCAAGAGTTTTCCACAATGCCATAGTAGCCTCTAGTGTTGCAAATTAACTGTCTTATGCATTATCCTTAAGTTTTATTTTCATTTTATGTTAAGTTTAAGATGGATGTTAAAATGTGGAATGCCTTTGGAGAATACTTAGAATTATAAGGGGATCAAGAAACAATGAGGTTACAGTTCAGCTCAGTTCAGTTGCTCAGTTGTGTCCGACTCTTTGTGACCTCATGGACTGCAGCATGTCAGGCTTCCCTATTCATCACCAACTCCTGCAGCTTACTCAAACTCATGTCCATCAAGTCAGTGATGCCATCCAACCACCTCATCCTCTGTTGCACCCTTCTGCTCCCGCCTTCAATCTTTCCCAGCATCGGGATCTTTTCCAATGAGTCAGTTCTTTGCATCAGGTGGTCAAAGTATTGGAGTTTTAGCTTCCACATCAGTCCTTACAATAAATATTCAGGATTGATTTCCTTTAGGATTGACTGGTTTGATCTTCTTGCAGTCCAAGGGACTCTCAAGAGTCTTCTCCAGAACCACAGTTCAAAAGCATCAATTCTTTGGCACTCAGGTTTCTTTATAGTCCAACTCTCACATCCATACATGACTATTGGAAAAACCATAACTTTGATTAGATGGACCTTTGTTGGCAAAGTGATGTCTCTGCTCTATAATATGCTGTCTAGGTTGGTCATAGCTTTTCTTCCAAGGAGCAAGTGTCTTTTAATTTCATGGCTGCAGTCACCATCTGCAGTGATTTTGGAGCTCAAAATATAAAGGCTGTCACTGTTTGCATTGTTTCCCCACTTAACCAAAATAAAAGAAGAAAAAGTAGATATACGAGTACATGATAACTATTATCAATAAACAAGATTTTTGTTTCCTCAGAAGGGAGCCAAAATACGTTTATGACAGGGGTACATATTTCATCTTAAGAGAAAATATACTTCAGCAGTAGTTGTCTAATAATAAAATGATTTGTCTTTTGAAATCTTGCTAATGGTATTTAGTTCAGGCAAGATGTCTTCTCCAGGGGAAGTCTATCATTTTAAGAAATAATTCATGCAAAGACATACTGGTATGAAATGCCCTGAATATGTAGGAACTAGAAAATACTAATGGATACATATTCTGGTACCAAGAGGAATTGCTCAGGGATTTTGCTATCACACTGAAAGACTGAGAAATACATTGGTATTCTAACTAAATCCTAATATTATGACTTGGAATACTATTATAGATGCACTAAGAAGTCACTTGAAGTTATTCTAGACAATCAAATTAGGTGATATTTTGTAAAATTGAAAGTAAAGTCTCAGTTCAGTTCAGTCAGTTCAGTCACTCAGTCAAGTCCAATTCGTTGCGACCCCATGAATCGCAGAACGCCAGGCCTCCCTGTCCATCACCAACTCCCGGAGTTCACTCAGATTCACATCCATCGAGTCGGTGATGCCATCCAGCCATCTCATCCTCCGTCGTCCCCTTCTCCTCCTGCTCCCAATCCCTCCCAGAATCAGAGTCTTTTCCAATGAGTCAACTCTTCGCATGAGGTGGCCAAAGTACTGGAGTTTCAGCTTTAGCATCATTCCTTCCAAAGAACAGCCAGGACTGATCTTCAGAATCGACTGGTTGGATCTCCTTGCAGTCCAAGGGACTCTCAAGAGTCTTCTCCAACAACACAGTTCAAAAGCATCAATTCTTCAGTGCTCAGCTTTCTTCACATTCCAACTCTCACATCCATACATGACCACTGGAAAAACCATAGCCTTGACTAGACGGACCTTTGTTGGCAAAGTAATGTCTCTGCTTTTGAATATGCTATCTAGGTTGGTCATAACTTTCCTTCCAAGGAGTAAGTGTCTTTTAATTTCATCGCTGCAGTCACCATCTGTAGTGATTTTGGAAAATTAAAATTAGCTAAGCTTTTAATATATGCCAAATACTGTGCTGGATATATTTTATATAATTTATAATTTCTATTTAAAAGAATAAAAACCAAATCCTAAATTTGCAAAAACCACATTGGGTTTCTGAAACAATTTTGCCTCACAATGATATTTCAATTCTGTTTCACTTCTGGCACAGAGTCATACTATGCTTCATTGGTTGAGCCAAACTGGGGACAAAATACAAATATTTTCCTAGGAAATCTGGCAAAACCACAGGGACACATACTATTTAGTTCTTTTAACACTGAGTTATTTTCTAAAACTCATTTCTTTAGCTTAAGACTGATCTCTGATACCATAGAGGCATGCAAGCCTCTAAGTCTTTATTGTAATCACCCCTTTAATATAAATGAAAGCTCTGAAGGCAAATTTTAATAAAGATGTCTAGATAGAAAGCTAATTTTGCTGGGGGCAGAACTGGAGAATAAAGTGGTAATCCAACAGGTAGGAAGGATGGACAAGAACAGAAGATGAGGCCTATGGAGACAATGTAAGTTGCCTTAAATACTTGCCTTGAATCCCCCTGTTCATTGTTTTCAATTGTCTGTATGACATCCAATAAAATTACGTTCTTTTATTTTGAGTTTATACTCTTCTCAAGGAAAATATGAGTATTGTAGTTCCTAATGCTTCCCTAGGATGAATTGGTGGTGGTGGTTTAGTCACTAAGTTGTGTCCAACTCTTGTGACCCCATGTACTGTAGCCCCCAGGCTCCTCTGTCCATGGGATTTCCCAGCAAGAATACTGGAGTGGGTTGCCATTTCCTCCTCCAAGGGATCTTCCTGATCCAGGGAATCAAGCTTGAATCTCATGCATTGTAGGCAGATTCTTTAACCCTGAGCCAACAGGGAAGCTGGATATGTAATTATAAGGATACTCATATAACACACAGTGTTTCTAGAAAATTCCTTAAAATCTCTATTGTAATAGGTGATAGTCACATTTAGATAGATAAATCTGCCTGGAGAGATCTATCTATCTAGTGTGTCTGTACTAAGTCGCTTCAGTTGTGTCTGACTGTTTGTGACCCCATGGATTGTACCCCACTAGGCTTCTCCACCCATGGAATTCCCCAGGCAAGATACTGGAGTACGTTGCCATTTCCTCCTCCAGGGAGAGACATAGGACAATAACTTTCTTGAAAATGCATCATTGGTTTGCTTGTGCCCATGCTTTGGCCAACTGTGTGCCTGTTATTGTTGTACAAACCTCAGTGGTACAGAGAACCTGAAATAAGTACTGAGTGATCACAGAACACAATCTCTGGACAAACTAATCGTTTTTATTAAGTGACAGCTACAGCCTTTGTTCTCGTTCTTATTTTTGTCCTTATGGAAAAGCTTATTTCCATTCTGTATTATATAATTCTGTGGGGTTTTTGTTCTTATTGTTGCTGTTCTGAATCTTAATTTTCACCCCTAGGAAAGATGTCTAGAAAAAAACCATTGTTTTAGGTTTATACTTAATAATCGTCTCCATAAAATTTTAACAATTTGTAATCTTGGACTCTATATCTTTTATTCAACAGGAAAAAAAAAAAAAAAAACTCCTTCCAGAGTTTTTGATTCTTTAACATAAATAAAAAGCAAAACCAATGTACCCTATCCTCGTCAAGATATAAAACACACACAGTTTTAGGGCCATATATACACATCTTAGCTTGTCTTATATAAGCAGGAACTTTTAAAAGTATGTCTTATTTCAAATGCACATATTTATGTAAAAATAAATCAACATCTAATAAAAATGTAAATTTCTACATAAAGGCTTAAAAGCATACATAAAATCACCCTCACCATCGAAACAGTTTCCTCAGTACTATTCCCTGGAGATGTTCCCATCAGAGAAGTTTAGTATATCATCCTAAGAAAAAGTATGCATATATACCAGCATATGAAAACATACTACTAGATATGCTACTTTGCCTCGATTTTTAACTTAATAAAAAAGCTCATGTTAAATCATAAAAATACTCACAACACTATAAAGTGAGTATTCTTACCCAGTTAACTTGAGGAATGAAGAAATGGAAACATTTGGCACTGAGATGTTAATTAACTCATCCAAGTTCCCCTAGCTAGTAAGTGGCAGAACCAGGTTTCAAGAACTACCATTCTTAACTCCAGAGTTTATGCTTTTAGCTGTTCATTATAATGTCTTAGGGATCCTTCTGCATCCAAAAAAATGTATATTTACATAATTGTTTTGAAAGATAATGTGGTTTCAGAGATTTTTTTTTTTAATAAGTGATCTTTTTCATAAATTACTGAATGAGTGTTTAGCATTGTTGCCAACATCCCCAAGGTAGAGCTGTAGAAATGAGATACCAGTCTAAAAGTTTACCGTTAGCCTTCTTACCTTAAACTTAGTTAACTCTTTAAATTTAGCTTAAAAAAAAATCTAACTTTGTTAAATTTAACTTTTAATTCAGTTAAATTGTTGAGGTAGGCTCTCTTCATATATTTTGTTAAAATAACTAAGCTGGACAAAATTTGTAAAATAGTAGCATGACCTGCCTTAAATCTCTCAAGGTATACACTTGGAATAGTAGATCAGAGTGTCCATACTGTTGGCTGGTGTCTTTTTCCTGTATTATTGTGGCTATTGCTGTCACCTTTCCCAGCCAATATGAAAAGGCTATTTCATATCAATCCCCTTGGCAGACAATTCTCTGCTCTAGTTGAGATCTTCAGACTAAAATCCTTTCTGGGTAGTGAGAAACTGTGGTTAAAGATATCTCAGGCATCAGGATTTTTCTCTACTTGAAGGCTTTAAAAAGACAATATATATTGTGCATGGTTATTTTATATATTCTATCAAACACTTTCAAAAATATGTCCCCAATTACCTCTTTCAAACCTGAATATATTTACCTTACCAATTATCTTTGTTCAGATAATAAAATAGAATTCATATTCTTTTTCATTACAAAACTGAAAGTAGCCACAAGTTACATTACAATTTACTATGGTAAAGAAAATAAGGCATTATGCAAAACATGTTGGGTATAAGAATACAGATTGCTGAGGTTAACACAGTTCCAGATTCCCTAGGCAGTCCTCTTATATGGAGAGGTCTGTAAGTATCTAATAAAGCTGCTGAGGAGACAGAGCATTTTGCCAATTATCTCTTATCATGTTTCATTTAATTACTACAAGACTTAATAAAGGAATGCAAGTTATTCTTCACATTGAAGTTTAAAAACAGTAATTGTACTTTGTAGTAAAACCCCTGATAAATTGACTATTAAAAGTACTACCATTTTTCTGCATTCTCCAATGTTTCTTTCTCTGAACATACATTATTTTTCTAATTAGAAACATGCACCCACCCCACAAATTTTTAAAATTGTTTTTTAATATGGTATGTCTCATGGTTAACAAACAGTTCTTAGAATGTGTATTTTTGCCAAGTAAACTCTCATGGAATCTCTAATAAGTGCAAGCATATTTTGATTTTGATATTAAATTTAGTACATATACTCCATAAGTATATTTCAAAGCTAGAAAAAAAATAATTTGGGTTTTATTTTTCAAATGGTCAGATAATAGATGTTATTACTCTGGAAAAATTCTTCTGTTTCTACTATAGCTCTATGTAAACCTGCCCCTTTATGGCAGATAAGTAATATATGAGAAAAAAAAAAAGTACTGTTTAAAAAATTTCTTACAAGTAAAGAAAACTTTTTATCCAGTTCTTATATGTGTTCTTGAACTTTCTAAATGCTCTACATATTTGTGTAAAATTTAAGATAACATACAAAGTACATATTAAAGGTATATTTTCTCTTCCAAAAGGCTTTATTTCTAAGAGGGGGATATAAGACTTTCAAAGAAATTACATTTTTACCAAAAAGAGAAAGTCAGTTCTGAGACTTAGATCATTTTGATCTGACAGGTATTACTGAGAACTAATTATATTCCAGGTTCCATTACATAGCCATAGTTAAACATAAACAGACAAAACTTCTTCCTTCATACTATAGTACTTCCTTACAGTATAGTAGGATGGGAGATTAGCCCTGGAAAGGTAGACTGGAGCGTGATTATAAGATAGACTTTATGTTACATGTCATTGTGCTTCTTCTAAGCTAACCAGTCTCATCTTTTTAAGAGACCTTGGCATTCATCTTATTCTAAGGAAATGGCAACCCACTCCAGTGTTCTTGCCTGGAGAATCCCAGGAACAGGGGAGCCTGGTGGGCTGCCGTCTATGGGGTTGCACAGAGTAGGACACGACTGAAGCAACTTAGCAGCAGCAGCAGCAGCAGCAAGGGGCTGTCAACCAGGAATAGATAAGGGGCCTATGCTTCCTGGCACATCAGCACTACATCTGACTGTGCAGCTCCAATTGCAGGCTTAGTTTGTGCCTCATCATGTGACACATTGTGATGGACATGCCAACAGACCCTGATAGACTGTGTATACTTTGAAAGCCAATTTCAACATTTAGAAGCTGATTTGGCAGAAGACCCTTCCCTAAAGACCCTTTCTAACATCTGAACATGTGGTTTCTCCTATGTCTGCACCTTTTCACATTATAAACACAAGCTTTCTGTCAAATACTGGTGTTAAATAATCAGCATCCTTCTCTAGCCAACATTTACTTGTACAGCAGAGCATGCCAATGAATCCCCTAATACTGATTACCAGCCAAACCATTTCCAAAGAAAACAAGGATGTTAACCCTTAGATGTCATTAATTGTCTCTTGTATTAAATAAATACTAAAGAGGATGGAAGAAACAGGTTTCCTTGGATTTCAGATTTAAAGACATCATTGTGAAGGTATAAAAGCCACTTGGGTTATAATTTCACTTTAAAAAAATCTAATATCTTTCTTAACAACAACCATAATGAAACTGCTTCAGGGTCTATTTATGTATATGTAAAATCAAACAGAAGAAATAATTTCTTTGTAAGAAAGTGAGTTAAATCAATTTGTTTCTAATGATACTTTAAGATTAATTGATATAAGACACAGTAAACCAAAGTGATGACAAGTCACCAAAGACCTGGTACTATACCAGACGTTTACATGACTACTTAAACTGGCTATGTCTCAGCATATCTTGTTGCCTACTTTTGAAACATAGTTAGGATGAGATACAATTATCTTGATGTCACTAGAGATTTTAATCTTTTAGAGAAATATTGTCAACTGGAAATATAATGCAAGCCACAACTTGCATTTTAAATGTTATATAGTCAACAATAGAAAGTAACAAGTGAATTAGTTTAAAAATGTGTTTTATTTGAACCAATTTACCCCAAATATTATCATTTCAATAACTGTTCATTGTAAAAATATTCATTAATGATGCATATTTTGATACTGCCTTTTCAAATTCTAATGTCAAATTTATATTAACAATGCATCTAAATTCAGACGAGCTCAATAGCTAGATGTGAGTACCATATTGAACAGCACAGTCGTATGGGCTGACCCTGTATCAGTGTCACTGGTTGTTACTATGTACTGGACAAGTTTGTGTATATATCAGGGCCTCAAAATAGTACATTACTGTTATGAGGGATGTTTGTAAATTAATGTATAATTTAGAAGTTGTGTTTTTTAGTTGCTAAGTTGTGCCTGACACTTTTACCACCCCATGGACTGTAAACCTGCCTGGGATTTCCCAGGCAAGAATACAAGAGTGGGTTGCCATTTCCTTCTTTGGGGATCTTCTTGACCCAAAGATCAAACCGCATCTCCTGCTTGGCAGGTGAATTCTTTACCGCTGAGCCACCTGGGAAGCCCTAATAATTTAGAAGTATGTCATGATAATTTATCATATCATCCCACAATGTTTGAAAGTTGCTTCACATTCTGACAGCAAGTAATTGACTCCGTACTTACTGGTTAAGGAAGTCTAATATTTACTAATGTTGAGTTGTTTAGGAAAAAAAGATATTTTAAAGCATCAAAACTTCTCAATTTCCCTTTCTCTCTTATGTAACTTATAAACAGCTGAGGCAACATATGTTAGAGATTTAGAATGTCAGTTGTCATTAAGAACTGAAACTGAAGTAATATAATAAAGGACTAGTCAACATTTTCAGAATTATTGCTGCTTAAGGCAGATGCCTCTAGTTTTGTGACCCCTCCCCTGCTAAAATTTAAGATGTATCTTTTCTAAAAACCTTTCCTCTGGAAAAATTCTCTTTGCTTTCTTTTACATGCAAACAACCCATTGCTCAGCCACATCATCCCATGGCTCTAAATGATTAATCATACGCAGTTTTCCAAGCTCTTGCTCATGCTTGCTCATGCTACAGTTTCAGTTTCCTACAAATTTCTTCTTGAAAAGTATTTTTTCCCCCAAGTCACAGGACATGTCTTGTTGGGGATCAAAAACAGCATGCAGCCTTTGCCATGCCCTTCCACAAGACCAGCTTCCCTCTTGGGTTTCTTGCTTTTCTCAATAGACTGTTTGAAGGTGACCTGTCCCTTCTGTGAACCTGTCTATAGGATACATTTAACAGTTTAATGTAAAAACATATTTAGCAGTATAATTGCTAATATTAACTAGGCAAAGAAGTCCTCTTCCATGACGTGTCCTGGTAACATATGTTGCCAAAACTACTTTCTAACAGTTTAGAGAAAATAATCCTTTCCCTGGTGATGTTATCCTTTTAACTGAGCCCTAAGGTGATGTTGAATATGCCTAGTGTCTAACACAGTTGCAATAAAAATGGCCACTTTAGCACCTGCTCACAGCTTCTCTATAGTGCTGGCACGGATCAATACTTCTCTCTAGCACCAGGTTTAAACCAGTTATTGGGCTTCAATGGTGGCTCAGATGGTAAAGAATCCACCTGCAATGTGGGACATCTGGGTTTGATCCCTGGGTTGGGAAGAACTCCTGGAGGAGGGCATGGCAACCTACTCCAGTATTCTTGCCTGGAGAAGCCCTGTGGACAGTGGAGAATGGGGCTGCTGCAGTCCATGGGGTCACAAAACGTTGGGCACTACTGAGCGACTAAGCACACAAACCAGTTATCAGAGACTAGACTGTCTTCCGTTTCCCCGTAACCTAGCCTTCATCCTTTGATGCACTGCTTGCTATATCAGTGCAACAGGAGAGCAAAACTTAGAGTAGAAGCAATATGTTGAGTGAAAATTCTTTTATATTTTGTAATTCCATTTTCATCTTCTCCAATACAGTATACTAATGCATATATATTTAGAAAGATGGTAACAATAACCCTGTATGCAAGACAGCAAAAGAGACACAGATGTATAGAACACTCTTTTGGACTCTGTGGGAGAGGGAGAGGGGGGATGATTTTGGAGAATGGCATTGAAACATGTATAATATCATATAAGAAATGAATCACCAGTCCAGGTTCAATGCAGGATACAGGAAGCTTGGGGCTGGTGCACTGGGATGACCCAGAGGGATGGTATGGGGAGGGAGGTGAGAGGGAGGAGGGGGGTTCAGGATTGGAAACACGTGTACACCCGTGGCAGATTCATGTTGATGTATGGCAAAACCAATACAATATTGTAAAGTAAAAATAAATAAATCATATTCTCTATATTATACAATATTTAAAGTTTGCGTACTTAAAGTATTATTTGTATAAGTGTAAAGATTTGTTTTCATAAATAAAAAATCTTTATTGACTAAGAAAGTGGTCAAATTGCCAACATTTGTTGGATCATTGAAAAAGCAACAGAGTTCAAGAAAAATGTCTACTTCTGTTTTATTGACTATGCCAAAGCCTTTGACTGTGTGGATAACAATAAACTGTGGAAAATTTTGAAAGAGGTGGAAATACCAGACCACCTGACCTGCCTCTTGAGAAACCTGTATGCAAATCAGGAAGCAACAGTTAGAAGTGGACATGGAACAACAGACTGGTTCCAAATAGGGAAAGGAGTATGTCAAGCCTGTATATTGTCAACATGCTTACTTAACCTTTATGCAGAGTACATCATGAGAAACACTGGGCTGAATGAAGCATAAGCTGGAATCAAGATTGCCGTGAGAAATATCAATAACCTCAGATATGCAGATGATACCACCCTTATGGAAGAAAGTGAAGAACTAAAGAGCCTTTTGATGAAAGGGAAAGAGGAGAATGAAACAGTTGGTTTAAAACTCAACATTCAGAAAACTAAAATCATGGCTTCTGGTCTCATCACTTCATGGCAAATAAATGGGGAAACAGTGGAAACTGCTACAGACTTTATTTTGAAGGGCTCCAAAATCACTGCAGATGGTGACTGCAACCATGAAATTAAAAGACGCTTACTCCTTGGAAGGAAAGTTATGACCAACCTAGATAGCATATTAAAAAGCAGAGACATTACTTTGTCAACAAAGCTCCATCTATTCAAAGCTATGGTTTTTCCAGTAGTCATGTACAGATGTGAGAGTTGGTCTCTAAGAAAGCTGAGTGCCAAAGAATTGATGCTTTAATTGATACTTATGAACTGTGGTGTTGGAGAAGACTCTTGAGAGTCCCTTGGACTTCAAGGAGATCCAACCAGTCCATCCTAAAGGAAATCGGATCTGAATGTTCATTGGAAGGACTGATGTTGAAGCTGAAACTCCAATACTTTGGCCACTTGATGCGAAGAACTGACTCATTTGAAAAGACCCTGATGCTGGGAAAGATTAAATGAGGGAGGGGAAGGGGATGACAGAGGGTGAGATGGTTGGATGGCATCACTGACTCAATGGACATGAATTTGAGTAAGCTCTGGGAGTTGGTGATGGACAGGGAAGCCTGGCATGCTGCAGTCCATGGGGTCGCAGTTGGACATGACTGAGTGACTGAACTGAACTGATAAAAGTAATATTCATTGTAAAAAATAAATCAAACTATAAAGATTTCTATAAAATTTCTTATAAACTCTACAGTAAAATTTTCTAGAGTGGTTTGTTTTAAATCCTTTATCCTTTGTGCATTCTCTTTCTCATTAAGATTATATAAAGTATGTATAACAAATTTTTCATACATATATATATATATATATATATATACATGCTGCTACTGCTAAGTCGCTTCAGTCGTGGCTGACTCTGTGCAACCCCATAGATGGCAGCCTACCAGGCTCCCCCATCCCTGGGATTCTCCAGGCAAGAACACTGGAGTGGGTTGCCATTTCCTTCTCCAATGCATGAAAGTGAAAAGTGAAAGTGAAGTCACTCAGTCGTGTCCGACTCTTAGCGACCCCATGGACTGCAGCCCACCAGGCTCCTCCATCCATGGGATTTTCCAGGCAATATATGTGTATATATATATACACATATATTGATATATAGTGATTATACAGTGGAGGTAACATATTCAAGGGATTAGATCTGGTAGACTGAGTGACTGAAAAACTACGGATGGAGGTCTGTTCGGTGTTACCGAACAAGAGGCAGTGACCAAAACATACCCAAAAAAAAGAAACGAAAGAGGGCAAAGTGGTTGTCTGAGGAGGTTTACAAATAACTAAGGAAAGAAGAGAAACAAAAGGCAAGAGAGAAAGGGAAAAAATATGCCCAACTTAGGGCAGAGTTTCAGAGAATAGAAAGGAGAGATTTTAAAAAGGCCTTCTTAAGTGAACAATGCGCAGAAATAGAGGAAAACAGCATAATGAAGACTAGAGATCTCTTCAAGAAAATTGGAGATACTAAGGGAATATTTCATGCAAGGTTGGGCACAATAAAGGACAAATCCATAAGGACATAAGAGAAGCAGAAAAGATTAAGAAGTAGCATGAATATACAGAAGAAGATCTTAATGAACCAGATAACCATGATAGTGTGGTCACTAACCTAGAGCCAGACACTCTGGACTATGAAGTCAAGTGGGTCTTAGGAAGCATTACTAAGAATGAAGCTAGTGGAGGTAATGGAATTCCAGCTGAACTACTTAAAATCCTAAAAGATGATGCTGTTGCAGCACTGCACTCAATATGCCAGCAAATTTGGAAAACTCAGCAGTGGCCACAGGGCTGGAAAAGGTCAGTTTTCATTTTAATCTCAAAGAACAGTAATGACAAAGAATATTCAAACTACCATAAAATTGCATCTGTTTCCCATGCTAGTAAGGTTATGCTCAAAATCCATCAAGCTAAGCTTCAGCAGTTTGTGAACCAAGAACTTCCAGATGTAGAAGCTGGGTCTCAGAAAGGTAGAGGAAACAGAGATCAAATTGTCAAGATTCATTAAATCATGGAGAAAGCAAGAAGTTCCAGAAATACATTTACTTCTGCTTCATCCATGTACTAAGCCTTTGACTACTGGTTCCAAATAGGAAAAGGAGTACATCAAGGCTGTATATTGTCACCCTGCTTGTTTAACCTATATGCAGAGTACATCATGAGAAATGCTGGGCTGGAAGAAGCACAAGCTGGAATCAAGATTGTTGGGAGAAATATCAATAACCTCAGATATACAGATGACACCACCCTTATGGCAGAAAGTGAAGAGGAACTAAAAAGCCTGTTGATGAAAGTGAAAGAGGAGAGTGAAAAAGTTGGCTTAAAGCTCAACATTCAGAAAACTAAGATCATGGCATCTGGTCCCATCACTTCGTGACAGATAGATGGGGAAACGGTGGAAACAGTGTCAGACTTTATTTTTTTGGGTTCCAAATCACTGCAGCTGGTGATTGCAGCCATGAAATTAAAAGATACTTACTCCTTGGAAGGAAAGTTATGACCAACCTAGATAGCATATTGAAAAGCAGAGATATTATTTTGCCAACAAAGTTTCGTCTAGTCAAGGCTATGGTTTTTCCAGTGGTCATGTATGGATGTGAGAGGTGGACTGTGAAGAAAGCTGAGCGCTGAAGAATTGATGCTTTTGAACTGTGGAGTTGGAGAAGACTCTTGAGAGTCCCTTGGACTGCAAGGAGATCCAAACAGTCATTCTAAAGGAGATCAATCCTGGGTGTTGTTTGGAAGGACTGATGCTAAAGCTGAAACTCCAGTACTTTGGCCACCTCATGCGAAGAGTTGACTCACTGGAAAAGACTGTGATGCTGGGAGGGATTGGGGGCAGGAGGAGAAGGGGACGACAGAGGATGAGATGGCTGGATGGCATCACTGACTCGATGGACATGAGTCTGAGTGAACTCCGGGAGTTGGTGATGGACAGGGAGGCCTGGCATGCTGCGATTCATGGGGTCGCAAAGAGTCAGACACGACCGAGTGACTAAACTGAACTGAACTGAACTGATATGGAAAACAAGAAACTGTTGAAAATTCTTAAAGAGATGGGAATACCAGACCACCATATCTGCCACTTAAGAAACCTATATTCAGGTCAAGAAGCAACAGATATAACCAGACATGGAACAAAGGACTGGTTCAAAATTGGGAAAGGAGTATGTCAAGTATGTCAGTAATGTCAGTATTATCACCCTGTTTATTTAACTTCTGTTAGAATACATCATGTTAAATGCTGGATGGATGAAGCTCTATCCAGAATCAAGATTTCCAGGAGAAATATTAACAACCTCATATATGCAGATGATACCACTCTAATAGCAGAAAGTTAAGTGGAACTAAAGAGCCTCTCGATGAGAGTAAAAAATGAGACTGAATAATCTGGCTTGAAACTCAACATTCAAAAAACTAAGATCATGGCATCCAGTCCAATCACTTCATGGCAAATAGAGTAAAAATTGGAAGCAGTGACAGATTTTATTTTCTTGGGCTCCAAATTCATGCAGATGGTGACTGCAGCCATGAAATTAAAAGATGCTTGCTCCTTGAAAAGAAAGCTATGACAAACCTAGATAGCATATTAAAAAGCAGAGTCAAAGCTATGTTTTTTACAGTAGTCATGTAAAAATGTGAGAGTTGGACCATAAAGAATGTTGAGTGCCAAAGAACTAATACTCTCAAATTGTGGTGCTGGAGAAGACTCTTGAGAATTTCTTGGACTGCAAGGGTATTAAGCCAATCAATCCTAAAGGAAATCAACCCTGAATATTCATTGGAAGGACTGTTGCTGAAGCTCCAATTCTTCGGCCACCCAATTTGAAGAGCCAACTCCCTGTAAAGAGCTTGATGCTGGGAAAGATTGAAGGCAAAAGGAAAAGTGGGTGACAGTGGATAAGACGGTTAGATAACATCACCATCTCAAAGGACATGAATTTGAGCAAGCTCCAGGAGACAGTAGAGGACAGACAAGCCTGGCTGCTGCAATCCATGGGGTCACAAAGAGTTGGACAATACTTAGCGACTGAACAATAGCAAAGTGGATATAATATCTACATTTAAATTTTTATTAGATGCATAATATTCCATTTCATACCATGAATAATTAGCCAAGTCTTACTGATGAATTATTAGTTTCAAATTCTTTTTCATTAAAATCTAAGTGTAAGATACATTTTATATGTAAGCTGGAATCTGTTGCCAATTATATTTCTTGAGAATTCCTTCTTGTGGAACCTTTGTGTCTGAACCTATTATATTGAATGTGTTTACTCATTCCTTTAAAATATTTTGTTTAGCAAAATGTTAAAATAATAGATTTTTTCTTTCAAAATGACAAATTTAGAACATGTGTTTTACCTCACTGATATCTTAAAAAAGTAAGAGATTCTTTTAAAATAACTAAAAAGGAGAGTAGGGGTACTCTAAACAAATTAAAAAAAAATAAGAGTACTTGAAAAATATTATATATATTGTATTTGAAAGTTAATAATATAGGTTGTTATCTCTTGATCTGAATGCATATCAGATCAGATCAGATCAGTCGCTCAGTCGTGTTTGACTCTTTGTGACCCCATGAATCGCAGCATGCCAGGCCTGAATGCATATACATCTACCCAATTCTTTCCAATGACTTCATATGACTTCATAGTATTCTATTTCCTACATCTAACATAAATTATATCCTAATGATTGACTTTGAAGAATGTTTACAGTTAATATTCTATTAAATACCATAATAAATATCAATGTATAAATATTACTGCTTTGGGTGATTGTAACTATAGATTATAGATTTAGCAATTGCTGTATAAAAGACATCATACTTTTTACCAAAGTGTCTAAAAAACAACATACTTTCACCAAACATCTATTTCTCTACACCTGAAAATTGAGAAGTTATCCAAATTTTTAATTTTGCCAAATAAGTAGGTGGTAAATCATATTCATTCTCATTGTGTTTAACATTTCTGAATACAGAACTAGTATATTTTATATTTTTCATTCTCTAGTTTTTAAATATAATTTGCTACCAATAATATATGCTAGTATTATACAATTTAATTTTGTAAATTTTTGAAATTCAAATAATGATGCCATGTTAAATTAATTCTGTAATTTGCTTTATTTGCTCAGTATTTTGTTGGTGAAATGCAAACATATTATACATGCTGTGGTAGTTTATTAATTCCATGTCTCATTCTTTCCCATTGTCACAATATGTTGTTTGCTTTAATCCATCCTCCTATTATTTTACATTTGGGTTTCCTACTTTTTTTCTTGTTAAAAATGATGTTGATAACAACATTATTCTGTCTCCTGGTGTAAGTAGATAAATATTTTATCAAACAAACATATGTATATGTGTGTGTGTGTGTGTGTGTGTGAAGAAAATAGTTGTGCCTTAGTATAAGCACATTTTTAAAATGTGTACATAACTTCAAATTGTTTACAAACTGTTTGAAAGAAATTCAAATAGTTGTAAGCAATTGCTACTGCTACTGCTAAGTCGCTTCAGTCGTGTCCGACTCTGTGCGACCCCATAGATGGCAGCCCACAGGGCTCCCCGGTCCCTGGGATTCTCCAGGCAAGAACACTGGAGTGGGTTGCCATTTCCTTCTCCAATGCAGGAAAGTGAAAAGTGAAAGTGAAGTTGCTCAGTCATGTCCGACTCTTCGCGACCCCATGGTCTGCAGCCTACCAGGCTCCTCCGTCCATGGGATTTTTCCAGGCAAGAGTACTGGAGTGGGGTGCCATTTCCTTCTCCAGTTGTAAGCAATAGCCATGGCTTTTTCAGACTTTTCAGGTTTTTTCTACAATTAAGTGGTTCAGCTGGCTCCTCGCTATGGTTTTAATTTGCTTTTCTTTAATTTCTGAAAAGGTTGACCTTTTGTTTTTATTTGTATTAGGTACCCATATTCCTGCTTCTAGGAAATACCTCTTTTTATATTTTGTCAAATTGTTTTGCTTTTTAAATTGCTTTTTAGGTGTTGTACATGCTCTGTATTAGTTTATTGCTAATTATATGTGGCAAATATCTTCTCCCATTATTTACTTTCACTCTTTCTATTTGTGGAAAAACTAATATAATCAGTTTTATTAATGTTTCCCTTTTTGTTCTATTTCATTTAAAAGCATTATGGTATTATATCTCACAAAGAAGCATTTCCTTCATGTGTAGTATATTATGTAATAGAAATCCTATTTCACTGTTCTATATAGGTAAGCACTGCCCCATCATCATTACTGAGTAATTGTCTTTTTCCAGTGACCTCACTGCAGTCATATATTGGGTCTCCTTATATTTGCACTGATTTGCTAATGAGTTTGTGTTACATTCTATTCGTTTTTTACTATCTGTTATCACTTGTTAATATTCACCCTGGATCTATTATACGATATTTGCTACCTGATAACCTGGTGTTGGGGCTTCCTTGGAGGCTCAGATAGAAAAGAATCTGCCTGCTATGCAGGAGACCTGGGTGCAATCCCTGGGTTGGGAAGATCCCCTGGAGGAAGGATGGTAACCCACTCCATTATTCTTGCCTAGAGAATCCCATGGACAGAGAAGCCTGGGCTACTGTCCACAGGGTTGCAAAGAGTCGGATATAACTGAGAGACTAAGCACAGCACAACACAGCCTGGTGTTAGTACTATCATATATTTATTAATTTAGTTTGATTTTGATGTTTATATCTTTATAGCAACCTCATCTGAATCTTTTGCTTCAAAAATGTTTTGGCTCTTTTATGGCTTTGCTGTCAAGAACTATAAAGTTATTTTGAAATTTTGATTAGACTTTTGTAACTATCATATTATAAATCAAGTAAAAAATTAATCTTTACTGATACATCATATTTCTATGAACATGGATATATGCCTTCATCTATTTTAGCTCTTTTGTAATTTTACACATAAATGTCTCACATGTTATTTGTAAGTTTAGAATTTTTAAGCTTTCCATATCTTCTGTGCTTATTAAATTATATAGAAAGATTTTTTTATTTCTAAAATTATTGAAGGATTTAGTTACATCTTAATTTAACTAAAATTTAAATTTTCAAACTAGATACAACCATTTTTTATATGTGGTCC
Organism: Bubalus kerabau; assembly: GCF_029407905.1. NCBI lineage: Eukaryota > Metazoa > Chordata > Mammalia > Artiodactyla > Bovidae > Bubalus > Bubalus kerabau. The sequence continues at coordinate 95,607,865 of NC_073625.1, forward strand.
TGCATGTTTTCAGTAATTTAATTGATAAAGTTTGGGTTATTTTTTCTAAAGCTATGTTCTCTGATATTTTAATGAACATGAATAAAATGAATTAATGATAAATTATTGAGAATTTCCTATGTTTTAAGCAATGAATTCATTACTCAATTTATCTTGGGTAAAATCCTGAAATATTAAAGTAATTATTTACTTTTTAAATAAGATGAGAGGAGAGAGTAGAGACAAGATAAGTTAAATAAATAAAGATCGAACTCATAAATGCAATATAGCCAGAATATTAAATCCAGATCAACTTGATTCCAAAATCTTTGCCCTCACCACATCCTATAATCAACATGGGAGCAAAATCCTAACACACAATCTCAAAACTTTCTGTTGTACAAGTAATATTGCCCAAAATAAATTTGGAGCCCCTTTAATATTATAGATTCCACATGAGATTTGATGAATCCTTGTGAAGTAAGAAATACTTACAACTATAAACACATTTTATTTTTTTGTCTGATTTTAGGAAAAAATTGTTAATGTAGATAGACTATTTCTATGTGAACCTCTAAGTTGTGATATATAATGAAAGATACTTATTTATAGAATGTTTTTGTTAAGTGTTGAATTAAGGCTTTAGAGCCTAAATATTGCATTTAAGGACTTCTATGATCTTTCTTTTTTAATATACTGAAAAATTCAAGTACGATTAAATTATCTTAATGTAATAATGAAGAAAGAAACCATTTTCAATTAATTATATATGAGAAAAAAAGCTAAAATGAAATCTCTATTAAATTTAATTTAATCTCATTGATTAAACACACATAAAATTCTTTCCTTCTCTTTTAGTAGCAACTTGAGAAAGTCAGTGTACATGTTAAATGTTCCATACAAGCTATACCACAGAGACAAATCAATGACATTGCCGTAAACTTTGCTGGGGAGGCTCTTGGGTTTATATAATGTGATTTATCATCTGTAACACTAAAGTTACTTTTCTTTGCTAAAGCCTGTGGTCAGACATTAAAAATTACTTAAAAGATAAATGGCTTGTCAAATTTCTTGTTAGGTAAATCCCAAAGGATACAATTTATTCACTGAAGTAAATGTTGGACAGTAATGAAAAAAATACCACATATTTCTTAGTAAGTTCGCAAAAATTAAATGCTAGTCAATAGCATCTCTCCCATCACCTAATAGACCATAAAGGGGGAGTTTTATTCCATTGACACCAGAAATCTCTTCAATGAAGTGACGCTATACACCTTAATAATTCCTTGGCACAGGGCAGTAGTGCCTAGCCATCTGCGCAGCTAACTAATAGTATGTGAATCAGACATCTTAAATTCAAATGCATGTGGGGCGTGGCCCACAACATAAACGAGGAAGCATCCAGGTGTGAGACAAAGGAGGCAGATGAGCCCACCACACACTTCAGAGTGCGCTGCTTAAAGGGGACTGCCACTGCTCAGCCTAAGCAGATATTATGCAGAAAAGTGGGTGCAGTGTTGTTAGATCTTGTGACTCTTCAAGAAAAATTTCTAAACCTAAACTCTTCCATAAAATGTCCAATTTTGAAAATGTTCTGCTGAGCAAATATAATACCTCCATAGGTTGCTTTATGCTTAATGTGGCCTATGGATGTATTATATTTCAAATATAAACTCTTTACATGAGAACAAAGGAGTGAAGAGTAAAAGAGAATATAAAATGCAGAGAGACAAAAGTAATTTTGTCTAGAAGGAAAGAGGAGTTAGTCCCCGTGACTAAATATTTATAGTGAAAAGTGACAAGGAAAAGCAGGACTGGAATATTTTTGGAAGACCTAAGGATAACATGAAATTCTTTTTGAATTTCAAGGTCTGACATTCCTGACTTCTGCCACTTGCTTCTTTACTGGGCTCTTTTTTTCTTGGGTGTATTTGCTCAATCCAAGTCAATTCTTTTATCCATAAAATGGGAATATTTGCTACAACTGTATAGGATTTATGAGATTATTAAAATGAAATGTTATTAATATATAAAAATAACTACAAACATATCCCTTGCAGAAAATATACTTCATGGTTGTTGGTTGATATTTCTTTTCCTTTTCTTATTTATTTATTGTCGGCTGGGCTGGGTCTTCATTGCTGCATGCAGGCTTTCTCTAGCAGTGGCAAGTGAGGCCTGCTCTCTGGTTGTGCAAGGGCTTCTCATTGTGGTGGCTTCTCTTCCTGTGCAGCACCGACTCCAGGAAGCATGAGCTTCAGTGGTTGCAGCACATGGGCTCAGTGGTTGTGGCTCAAGAGTTCTATGGCTCATTAATTGCGATGCACAGGCTTAGTTTCCTAACGGCATGTGGAATCTTCCTAGACCAGAGATTGAAACTGTGTCCCCTTCATTGGCAGGTGATTCTTAACTACTGGACCACCAGGGAAGTACCTCTCTTCCTTTTCTTGTTTGCGATTATTTGGAGTATGGTTAAGATTATGGAAGGCGGTTTGTAAAACGAAATACAAGTCAACATGTTAAGGTACTCAAAAAGGAATAAGAGTTTATAAGGGTTAACAAGATAATATCCATATCCAATCATGCTATTATTTTTTTCCTGAACATCCATTCAAAAAAAGAAAAAAGAAATAGACATTCAAATAATAAGTTCAGTGGTAACTCTCTGGACCACAATGAGGAAAGAAGATAGAAAACCTGAGTGTGGATTTTTGCCTATTTCAGAAACTCATTTCAAGTTTATAGTGCTATTTTCACTAATATAAAATAAAACACATTTTAATGTAGAGTTTTTATTTTATCTAGGTCCTATTTTTTAATGATACATGAAGGGAAAATTGGTCCAGGGAACACCAGAACACACAGAATTGTGTTGTAGGATGGAAAGTCTGCATTTAAGGAACTCAAAACGTTTATACTGGGAAATAACCTTCCTGAGCTTTGTCCCAAACAAAGGCATTATTTATATTATACTGGACAGTATATTTGACCAGGAGAGACTATCTCTATCTTCCAAAGCTATTTGCTTTACAAACACTGTTGAAAATATGATTAAAACAAAGGTAGTCTATGCATCACAAGATGTTCACACACATGACAGAAACTACATGAGACATATAGAAACTAAGGAGAATGCCCTCCTATGCTGTCTAATGAGTCAATTAACCAAGATCAGTTCAGTTCAGTCACTCAGTCATATCCGACTCTTTGCGACCCCATGAATCGCAGCACGCCAGGCCTCCCTGTCCATCACCACCTCCCGGAGTACACTCACACTCACTTCCATCGAGTCAGTGATGCCATCCAGCCATCTCATCCTCTGTCATCCCCTTCTCCTCCTGCCCCCAATCCCTCCCAGCATCACAGTCTTTTCCAATGAGTCAACTCTTCACATGAGATGGCCGAAGTACTGGAGTTTCAGCTTTAGCATCATTCCTTCCAAAGAACACCCAGGACTGATCTCCTTCAGAATGGACTAGTTGGATCTCCGTGCAGTCCAAGGGACTCTCGGGAGTATTCTCCAACACCACAGTTCAAAAGCATAAATTCTTCAGCGCTCAGCTTTCTTCACAGTCCAACTCTTGCATCCATACATGACCACTGGAAAAACCATAGCCTTGACTAGACAGACCTTAGTTGGCAAAGTAATATCTCTGCTTTTCAATATGCTATCTAGGTTGGTCATAACTTTTCTTCCAAGGAGTAAGTGTCTTTTAATTTCATGGCTGCTGTCATCATCTGCAGTGATTTTGGAGCCCCAAATAATAAAGTCTGACACTGTTTCTGCTATTGCCATGAAGTGATGGGACCAGATGCCATGATCTTCATTTTCTGAATGTTGAGCTTTAAGCCAACTTTTTCACTCTCCACTTTCACTTTCATCAAGAGGTTTTTTAGTTCCTCTTCACTTTCTGCCATAAGAGTGGTGTCATCTGCATATCTGAGGTTATTGATATTTCTCCCAGCAACCTTGATTCTAGCTTGTGCTTCTTCCAGCCCAGCATTTCTCATGATGTACTTTGCATATAAGTTAAATAAGCAGGGTGACAATATACAGCCTTGAAGTACTCCTTTTCCTACTTGGAACCAGTCTGTTGTTCCATGTCCAGTTCTAACTGTTGCTTCCTGACCTGCATAGAGGTCAAGATGCAGGTCAGGTGGTTTGGTATTCCCATCTCTTTCAGAATTTTCCACAGTTTATTGTGATCCACACAGTCAAAGGCTTTGGCATAGTCAATAAAGCAGAAATAGATGTTTTTCTGGAACTCTCTTGCTTTTTCCATGATCCAGCAGATGTTAGCAATTTTATTTCTGTACTCAATTTTCAATATTCGTAGTCCTCTTAATTTCTCAATAATATTTTTTTTCTCTCTTCACTATGAAAATGATGTAGGTTTTATGGATATAAACCTAGACCCTACCTTGTGGACTCCATACATAGCAGTGAGGATTAAACTTTAAACCTAACAAGGTCCTTGGCCTACAGGTTCTCTTAGTCAAGAAAAGGAGCTACACGTAAATGTCAGTCATCAATTTTATTATAACAGTAGTATATGCAAAGGTCAAGTGGTAGATAGAAAGAAGTACTTGGTTTGACCCAAAAGATGTCTATTAAAGTAGATTTTTATCCAGGAACAAGACTCTAAGTTTCTCAGAGGAGCTTAATTTTAAACTATATTTTGATATTAAGACTATATACATTTTTAGTAAGTAGAGGTAGAAGAAGGGGTGCGGGAAGGTTCTGGCAATGAAAATATGCAAAGTATGCAAGAGAAAAACCATGGTATGCCATGAGATTTGTAAGTATTTGTTATTTCTAGGACATGGAGTACATTTAAGTAGATAGAAAATGATTCTGGGAAAATAGCAAGGTAGACTATGAATGACCCATCTAATGCTAAGGATTTGAGCTTTGCCATAAGATAGTTGGAACCAATAAGGAAAAAGATTTTAAGGAGGCATATTAATTTATATTACATTAATGTTTTCTTATTTCAGAGAGTAATACTGATTTCTTATTAGCTAAAAGCTACAAGCAAGTTCTCTTATTCTTCTAGACATCTAGTGCAGGAAATTTACAGTGAATTCTGATGACAAAGGAGACAGAGAATTTTGCTTTCAATTGTCTTCAAAAGCTGATCTATTCACACATGGGCAGAAAATGTACAATACTTCAGATTCCTGACAGTGCAACAACAGTAGCACTGGCTTGGGAAGAGAGTAGGAGGGTAGACCAAATGTGGCTAAAGAGAGTCTATAGGCCATTCCTCCTTCCTGTATGGTTCACTGTGTATGTTTCTGATTCCTGCACTGGATTGACCAGGGAATTTGGGAAAGGACAATTTAATGACTTGAAGAATGGTTTCAGTTCAGTCGTTCAGTCGTGTCCGACTCTTTGCGACCCCATGAATTGCAGCTCGCCAGGCCTCCCTGTCCATCAGCAGCTCCCGGAGTTCACTCAGACTCACGTCCATTGAGTCAGTGATGCCATCCAGCCATCTCATCCTCTGTCATCCCCTTCTCCTCCTGCCCCCAATCCCTCCCAGCATCACAGTCTTTTCCAATGAGTCAACTCTTTGCATGAGGTGGCCAAAGGACTGGAGTTTCAGATTTAGCATCATTCCTTCCAAAGAAATCCCAGGGCTGATCTCCTTCAGAAGGGACTGGTTAGGTCTCCATGCAGTCCAAGGGACTCTCAAGAGTCTTCTTCAACACCACAGTTCAAAAGCATCAATTCTTTGGTGCTCAGCCTTCTTCACAGTCCAACTCTCACATCCATACATAACCACAGGAAAAACCATAGCCTTGACTAGATGAACCTTTGTTGGCAAAGTAATGTCTCTGCTTTTCAATATGCTATCTAGGTTGGTCATAACTTTCCTTCCAAGGAGTAAGTGTCTTTTAATTTCATGGCTGCAGTCACCATCTGCAGTGATTTGGGAGCCCCCAAAAATAAAGTCTGACACTGTTTCCACCGTTTCCCCATCTATTTCCCATGAAGTGGTGGGACCGGATGCCATGATCTTCATTTTCTGAATGTTGAGCTTTAAGCCAACTTTTTCACTTTCCACTTTCACTTTCATCAAGAGGCTTTTGAGTTCCTCTTCACTTTCTGCCATAAGGGTGGTGTCATCTGCATATCTGAGGTTATTGATATTTCTCCCGGCAATCTTGATTCCAGCTTGTGCTTCTTCCAGTCTAGCGTTTCTCATCATGTACTCTGCATATAACTTAAATAAGCAGGGTGACAGTATACAGCCTTGACGTACTCCTTTTCCTATTTGGAACCAGTCTGTTGTTCCATGTCCAGTTCTAACTGTTGCTTCCTGACCTGCATACAAATTTCTCTAGAGACAGATCAGGTGGTCTGGTATTCCCATCTCTTTCAGAATTTTCCACAGTTTATTGTGATCCACACATTCAAAGGCTTTGGCATAGTCAATAAAGCAGAAATAGATGTTTTTCTGAAACTCTCTTGCTTTTTCCATGCTCCAGCAGATGTTGGCAATTTGATCTCTGGTTCCTCTGCCTTTTCTAAAACAAGCTTGAACATCAGGAAGTTCACAGTTCATGTATTGCTGAAGCCTGGCTTGGAGAATTAGAGACTGCTTAACCTACACACATCAAATGTAGGCAGTCATTCAAGAGCTGAGATTCCTTCAGATAAAACCAAGCAAACAATCAAACAAAACACAGCTCATTCATTTTTAGAAGCATGTCCTTAAAAAAAAATAAAAAGAAAAAAAAAAGAAAACAAACAAACAAAAAAAGAAAAATACATGTGAATATTTTTTGAGTACATACAATGTTCCGGATACTGGTATAAGAGATTCACATGTATTAAATGGAACTATCAAAATGACCCAAAGAAGTAGATCGTTTTTTACTTCTTTACAAGTGAAGACACTGAGACACACACAAAAAGTAACTTCAGCAAAATCATAAATGGACAAATTCAAGATTCACAACAAGCCATCTTCCTCCAGAGGCCATACTCTTAAAAGCAGTTAAAAACTTATATAGAAGAAAAATTACACATTGGAGTTTCAAACACAGACTTGATAGCTGTATTATAGTCAATTTGATCAGCCACTTTATGTCTAAGACCTGCAATCATTAACTTCTCTAAGACAAAGTATAAGAAAAAATTATACTTTTTTTATTAAAAGGGAAAGATTATAATTGGCATTTGTTGGTGGGAGGGTAAAACCAAAAGACTTATTATCCATTAAGTAGTGAAGTTATAAAGGGAATAGGTAAATCCTACAATAACTAGAGAAATTAATTTCTACATTCGATGAGTTTACTCAAAAATAAGAATGGTCTTTAAGGAGGAAGTTTTAGGTATACTGATTCCTGTTGCCCATTGGCGAGCCAGGTAGAAATGTCCAGTATGTAATTTTAAAACATGTGGACTTTAGGAGTCAAAATCTAGGGTAGATATGCAATGGTTAGCCACCCTTATCTTAAGGGTTAGGAGCCATATGAATGGAAAGATTCTATAGTGAGAAGGGTGAAGTAGACTGTGAAACAGCATAGTTCTAAGGAGCCCTGGAAAATATCAAGGGATCAGAGAAAGATGAAGAAGAAACATTTAGAGAGAAGACAGTTGAAGAGAGAAATAGTTTCATTGAGACAGGGGGAGTTTTAAAAAATGAGATGTTTTTAACAGAGTTTGATCTGATAAGAAGCAATATTTCTCTACAAATATGTCAGATGGAAGATTTGCTGGTGGCCTTATCAAGAGTCATTTTAAAGGAGTAGGAGGAGATCCACTCAATTTGTATAAATATAACAAGAAAATAAAAAGAAATTAAATTACAGTTTTGAGAAATAAAGCTATGAGGTGAAAGAGTGATGGAGAGATAGACAATCTCTGGTGGGACAGAGTCAGAGAAGAGTTTTTGTTAGTTACATTGACAAAAATGTCTTAAAAATTTTTAGAGAGAGAGGAACTAATATAAAGTGATAGTTTGAAGTTAGGTAATGGGTGATAATTTATGAAGCACAAAGAAGTGTGAGGCTAAAGCTGGAATGCTAATAATTCATTTTTAAAGACTTATAAAGTATGCCTTTTTTTACAAAGTATTATTCATAAAGATGGTAAATAGAAATATAAAAAAAAACTCTAACTAAAGAATATACCAAAATGTCAGAGAGAAAAATAGAAACCAAATATGAATTAAACCACCAAGCTTTTCTTTTTCACTGTGCAATGTAGGTTCAATAAAAAGATAGGATTGTATTACCAAGATTCCTGTGCTGCTGTATTTACACATGCACAAACCCCACTGCCAATATAAAAGCTCCTTTAGTGATGACTGTTTTGTTCAAGCCATACTTAAGAAGCAATCAATTGTTCCTCTCCTTTTTCTTTTTCAATGAAAGTATGTTCCTTCAAATTCATTCCTTTGATATTCAAACAATTTATGTGAGTTTTCATCTCTGGACTCAAAAAAATATAGGTTTTAAGGTGATCACTATTAATTTTAGTTTATTTCAAAGTACAGAAATTTATATTATAATCATTCTTTCAACAATCAAAAAAGCAGCTGTATATCACACTGCACTGGTGGATGTAGGGGCCATGAAACTGTAATACAACACCCTCTCCTCAAGTGGTTTGCAAACTATTTTGAAAATAATTACACTCAGCATTTGTAGGACATTCTTTTCATCCTATTTTGCTTGCAAACAAGTTTATCTGGGTGACTTATTCAATGCCAGGTGTACGCACGGCTGATGAATTTGCATTGATTTAAAGTATCTTTCCTTGTGATCAAAAGCAGGTATTTGCAAGAAGCCTGGAAGAGATGGAAAATATATTTGCAGCCATGAAACAAAATGAAAGAAACTCACATCCATGACTGACCTTATTAGCATGGTGTTTCAAACTAACCAGCCATGGAGGAGATGATGATAAATATATACATATATAAAGACAGAGTACTTAACACAAACATGTTTTACTCATACACTCAGATTTTCCCATGAATCAATTTATATTTCCTAAAATACTTGAATCTATTCATTTTTTCAGAATTGATAAGAGATTTTGAAAGCACCCTTCTTAATCACAAACCAATGCAAAAAAAGCAGTAGATTTGGAACACAATAATCTACATTCTTTGTTTTGATAAGATTTTATCTCTATTACAAAACAAAAATACTAGATTTCTACTGATTTATTTAGATCAACTGATCAATAATTTGGTCAGAGTTTCAGATTCTGCCAAGTCAGAACACCAGAGGAATAGGGCGCTATTGAGTAGCAGAATGAGTTGTTTTCCCCTTCAATTCACCCATCACTTAGTTCACGAATATGCTGGTAAAATTTCCATGTTGTGTTACAATTTATCTGCTTACTTTCTACTTCATCAAGGCAAGAGTCCCTAAATAGAAATATCATATTCTATTATCAAGTAATATTACTACATGTAGTATGCTGCTGCTGCTAAGTCACTTCAGTTGTGTCCGACTCTGTGTGACCCCATAGACGGCAGCCCACCAGGCTCCCCTGTCCCTGGGATTCTCCAGGCAAGAACACTGGAGTGGGTTGCCATTTCCTTCTCCAATGTGTGAAAGTGAAAAGTGAAAGTGAAGTCGCTCAGTCATGTCCGACTCTTAATGATCCCATGGACTGCAGCCTACCAGGCTCCTTCATCCATGGGATTTTCCAGGCAAGAGTACTGGAGTGGGTTGCCATTGCCTTCTCCAACTTTCAATTAATGTTTATTGTGTACTAAGTTTTTATTGATATATTTTTCTTTTCTAATTATTCTCATCTTCAATGAGTGCATATAGATATTATAATATACTTTTTATTTACAGAGTATGATAAAAGCATATATACTCATATTAAGAATATATTTACGATTCAGGTTTGTCACACTAATTTTGTCCAATATAGAAACTAATAATTCTTTTTAGAGGTTGCTCCAGTCTATTGCTTTTTTATGTTAAGAGATCTAAGAACAGGTGCTTTGTTCAATTGTTGTGCCAATTATGGTATAGTTGTTTATTGTTAATTGTTATTGCATACCATAGCAAATTGACAATTGAGTGCTAATCCAGTTTTCTATTTTTCCTCCTGCTGAAAGATTAAGATTTCTTACTAAACTTTCCATGTTAAAATGTCTCCAGTTGTCATTTTTTGTTTCCTTGTCTGTGTGTGTGTGTGTGTGTGTGTGTGTGTGTGTTTTGTCCTAAAAATGATGCAGTAATATTGATCAAAGAGATACATAAATATTGACATTCACTTAACTGATTAGGGCAGCGAAAATTATGTTATTATCTTACTCCAACAATTAGAGACACTGAAAAGAGAACAAAGCTTAATTTAATGTTGGTTAGGGTACTGGAACTGCTTTCTCCTAAAGACCATAAAATCAACTACCATGATAAGATCTGTAAGTTGCCCTAAAACAAGTCAGACTAATTCTATATGCCACAAATGATAAAAGCTGCCTTGGATTTATTTTAATTATTTTATACACATAAGATCTCTATACTTTAAGCACGCAAAAGACTAAAAAATGGGTCATGAAGCTGAAGACAGATTTATACAAATAAATCAGAGCAATTATTTGCATCTCCATGAAATCCCAGCATTGCTTGGTGTTACAGGGTCCCTGTAATGAACAGAGGAATTACAGTAATTCTCTAAATAAGCATGCTTGTCAAAGAAGTCAATTTACTCCACCCCCAGCCCAATTATCTAGCTTTGACTTTGGAGAGTTGACGATCAGCTAATTAAACTGCCTTTGAAAGATCAACAGGAAAACAGCTTCCACCATGTTTACTCAGCTCTTTTTCAGCAACAGGAATGCTTTATTACTTAATTGTCAACATCATTGACCTAATGAAGAATCAGAGAATATGCCTAAAAAACTCTCCATGCAAGGTTTATTACTTCAGACCTTTTTCCTCCACCTCTGAAGTAAGGATAAAGATCATTTATTCAGGCCTACAAAATAAACTTGGGGCCAAAAAGAGAGGCTCCTGTCATCAGACCTTCCTTCCAGAAAGAGGGAAGTCATCCTATGTAGAGTCCAATTTTGATCTGTGAGATGGGAAATAATAGAACAGTGTTCACATATCCTCATTTTAGAAATCAGTGAGAAGGGGGAACTAGAATGGTTGTTTTTCCCTTCTACCTAGATAATGATAGTGCACTAATCATGATTTGGATCTTCTGCCTGAATTGAAGACAGGTGACTAGGAAATCTGATTCAAAACACTATAATCCTTTACTTTTAGTTGCTTTATTTCTGTTTGTTTTCAGATAGTCATATCATCACAATTGTTATCATAGTCAATCAGTCCAAAATGTAGTGTTTATTAAAGTACTTATTATATGCCAAACTATACTAAATAATGCAAACATAAAATCTGACTCAGTGATTCATTTACCATTGTTTCATCTATTTCAAGCCTGAAAAATTGAGACATTTGGAGAATAAGTAATGGATCTGGAAAGCAGTAGAATACTGTCTTGGACTGAAACCCAGCCAAAATCCTTCTCTTAACCTCTTCACTAAAAAATAGTGTAAATGGCTAGGCTATATAATGTGAGGAGAAAGGAAATTGCAATTACATAGCTAGAAGTACAATGTCTGCATATATAAGAATTCATCAGTGAGGCACATTTTATCCTGTTTAATGCCACTATGCATCTGTCACTTTTGGCCAATTCTAATGAGAAGTTAAAATGATCTGCAATAATAAGAAGTCACTTGTTAACACAGATTTCTTTTAACTACAGAAAATAGAACTCTCTAATACTTTACACTATTATAATGTGTATCCATGTGTTATTCTAAAAATCCTTAAAGGATAAAAACTGATCGGCTAGCACAAAGTATATAAAGATTGCCAAACAGGACACATGTGCCTTGACTCTAGATGAGAGCATTTCCCAAGATATGCTTCCACTTTTTAGCTACATGCTATATATTCTTTGTATAGTCCTTCAAAAGAGGAGATTTAAGGCAATAATTATTTCATATCTGAGATCACATAGTATGGTCTATAGCTCCCAGGTGATGGCTAGAAAGTGCAAAATTTATTTCTGCAGACCGAGAATGAACACACTGAAAATACAGTGATGACTGTAAATTTGTTTAAGGGGTAAAATGTAGCAAGTCGTTCAGACTACAGTAGGGATAGGAAGTGAAGGAACATCTGTGATGGTCCTCTCAGGGGAAGAGTTATGTTCCTTCAGAGTGGAGCCAAGGTGACTGTCAATAATAACTAAGAAACCACTGGAAATTATTAAATCAACAGAGAAAGCACTATACAAACCACTCTTCATGTATCAGTAGAATTTTTTTTGTTTGCATTTATGATTGTAGTTTAATTCAAATTATTTTTAATGCTCTCTTCATAACATAGTAATGTAAGTCCAGCAGAGTAATATGTGAATTGAATGAATTCTGAAAAATAGGAGTAACTTAATGATTATATCTGAAATTGAGTAAACATCTGCTAGTAAACAAATAAAACTCTTCACATGTACTTCACATGCATTATCCTGCAATATCTCCCACATGTGCACAAGCACACACTAAAACACACTCATACATGCATATGTACCCACCTGTCATACCTTAAACTAAAAGTGTACACATAATTTCCATTTTTCAGATTAAGACATTAAAACATAGAAATGAAAATAAATAGGCTGCCTTCAAGTAACAAAGTTAGTACTATGATCCTGTGTATACCTTGTTCTTTGGTCTACACGATTAAACTACATGTCTTCCTTTTCTTGGCTTCAACTATTGCATCTTTCTAAAAGGCAGGAATAAGTTTATCAATACATATTTAGCTAGGAGTGGTGCTATTTTGTTTAGAAGAGTGAAAGCAGAGAGGTTTTATAATGAAGATAAAAAAGACAGACATGGAAATTAAGAGGTGGAGAAATGTTTTAGATAAATTCATAGTAAAAGAATATATAGAAAATGATACATAATATTTCTATTGATATGTCATATATTTTCATTTTTGTTATTTCAATCTTAAACAATTCTTAGTGTTTCTAAGTTCTCAAATGGAGCAAGTGAGATTTTTCATATTTACATAATGTAGATCTCAAGGAAAAGAATATCACTTAAAATTAGAAAAGATGACAGTTCAAGTATAATCATAAATAAAATATAGCAAACTAGATATTTCCTAATCTGATGAAATCCTTCTGCTATAATAATTCTCTCTGATTTTCCTTTTTTCAATGATGCATATAGTATTAACTCAGTTATATTTTGGCATTTTCTTTGATTTTCTCCCAAGAGGTACTTAGAATCTATAATCAGAAACATGTATCTTTGCCTGCAAGACTCAGCAAATTCTCATTATTCCTGTTGTTCAGTTGCTAAATTGTGTCTGACTCTTTGTGATACCATAGACTGCAGCACACTAAGCTTCCCTGTCCTTCACTATCTCCCAGAGTTTGCTCAAATTCATGTCCATTGAGTCGATGATGCTATCTAACCATTTCATCCTCTTTGCCCCTTTCTCATTTTGCCTCCAATGAGCTGGCTCTTCACATCTGGTAGCCAAAGTATTGGACCCTCATCATCGGTCCATCTAGTGAATATTCATGGTTAATTTCCTTTAGGATTGACTAGTTTGATCTCCTTGCAGTCCAAGGGACTCTCAAGAGTCTTCTCCAGCACCATAATTCCAAAGCATCAATTCTTTGCCACTCAGCCTTCTTTATGGTCCAACTCTCACATCTGTACATGACTACTGGAAAAGCTATAGCTTTGACCATATGGACCTCTTGTCAACAGAGTGCTGTGTCTGCTATTTAATATGTCTAGGTTGGTCATAACTTTCCTTCCAAGGAGTAAGTGTCTTTTAACCTCATTATTCCTATGTGTGCTAAGTTGCTTTAGAAGTGTCAGACTTTTTGCAACTCTATGGAGTGTAGCCCACTAGACTCCTCCATCCATGGGATTCTCCAGGCAAGAATACAGGAGTGGGTTTCCATGCCCTTCTCCAGGGGATCTTCTCAACCCAGGGATCAAACCCATGTCTCTTACATCTCCTGAATTGGTAGGCAGGTTCTTTACCACTAGTGCCACCTGGGAAGCCACTAGAAAAAATAAACTTATGGGAGTGGAAGGCTGGTTATTGATCTAAATATCTCTCAAGCTCTGACCTTCAAGAAATGGCCAAACTTCTTATAAGAGAGTAGAATTTTTAGTCTGAAGAACATGAAGGAAACCAAGCTGACTATGCAATCAAACAGAGGGAGGAGTATGCTCTGACAGGATGCACACCCACAAGCACTTGTGAACACACAAGGTAAATCTTGGCTCTGAGTATTTCCCTTTGCAATTGAGCCTCTAGCAACACTAGAAAACAATTGAGTTTTCCACACTAACAAAGGTTTAGACCAACATTAGATACCAAAATTAGATACCAAATTAGAATTCACAGATATACACTTCACTCCCACATACATATCAAAAACCTTCATAAGTTATGCCATTTATTGCTTAGAATTTATTACACCTCATTCATAAGTCAGACTTACAGAACATCCAAACCCAAAAGATCATCAAAGAAATCATCTGTCCTTTTTTACTTACTGTAATTTTCTTCTTACCTTTAAAAAATACATTTCCCAACCATCCCTTTTTATCCCAATTTTCACAGATTAATTCCAAACTTTCAATCATTCAAGTTATTTTTCTTAAATTTATTCTTTAAAAAATCACTGTGAGAATGTTTCTCCTCTCTCAGTGAGAAGGTAACCTTGAAGAATATCTGTGCACATGAGTAAGAGGAGATATTTGAGCAGGTAGGAGCGAAAACCCACAACTTCACTTGTTATTAAAAAGTACCCATCAGCCCACTGTCATGCCGCTTTCCCACTTTTCATTTCTTCAAAATGTTTCTTCCAGAAAAATCACAGCAAAAGCTGTTATACTTCTTCTTAACCTATGGTTACTGCTGGATTAATCAAAAAAGAGTGGCACACTATTGATTATAGCTGAATTCTGAACTTTTTATGAGCCCAAAGCTTACATTTATTTTAAAAACTCCATGCCAAATAAAATGAACTAGAAAAAATTATACACTTGACATTATTTGCAGGTTGTAGCAAATATAGAATTTGTCATGCCTGGCAAATTGACTAAGCATATTTACACAGAGATGATTTTCAAAAAACTTTCAATGTAATGTTGTGTACTTTAATTTATATTTCATAAGGTATATTCTCTGGTATTTTATCTTTTATAAACATAAGCAACTATTATATAACTATCCAAGAATGCTCTCATTATCTGATAGCATATATATACATAGATGGATCAGTATATATAGGTATCATGATTAGTTTTGTGCATTCTCTAATATAGTTTATAAATCATTTTTTAAACTGCAACAACAGAATGGAAATAAATTAGTTTTATCTTTTCTAACCAAATGTCAATTTGAAGAGAATTTATGTTTCCCATTATAAAGGCAATGACATTTATTTATGGTTTTTAAAGTAAGTCTAATAAACTTGTAAAATCAGTTAATTTTTCTTGAGTTTTACCAAGTTTATCATGCTGAGTACTGAACTATTTCATTAACAAAGTAATAATTATACTAATGTTGAATTATTTTACTTGCATTCATGTCTTTCAAAGCACTTAGTAAACATAAAGATATTTCTCCTTTTGATAAAATATGTAGAAATAGGTAAATGTGTTGACTTACTGAGAATAAGACACTGCCTCTGAAAGAGACAAAGATCACTAAAATGGATTATACCATTACTTGATATTCAAGACTACCCATTCATTTATCCATTGACCTGTTCTCTTCACAGTAACAAGAGTGATAGCATATAATTGTGCACAAGTACCCATTAAGAAAAATGCTTCATATCCCAAAAATACATCTGACTATTATATATATCCTGATAGAAGAGATTTCAAATGCTTCTATAAAACTGCCTTGTTTCCAATAAATGAAACCATCTTTAAAGTATATTTACCAAATGCTGTGAGGCAAATTGTACCGAGATATGGAAAGTCTCCACCATTTGAAAAGTGTGTCTGGGGCCTTCTAAAGTACAGAACCATATGAAAAGGTAGCTTACTTTTATTCCTTTGGAAAACTAAGATTGAACTTTAATGAACATTGCAAAGAAAAACAGTGAAAGCCTTCATTAACTGTTTCTGCTACTCTGAAGAACATATAATCTTTCAGGAGATGGAGCAAATGACTACAGCCAAAATGAATACTTGGAATCAGCTCAACTAGAATCACTAAAAATGAATACTCTCAGATTTTCAATGGAGAAAAAAATGAAAACTGTGGCAAATATTACATGTCTAAAAATAAAGCAGAGATTAACCTGTTGTCACAGAAAAAGTTACACATAATCATAAACATTCTCACTATGCTATAAGTTTAAGAGCTACTATATGGTAATTATATTCAAGGAGTGTCACATATTATGCATTTTTCAAATATCTAGGAACAGAGCACACCCTTCCAAGGGTGAAGAAGAAGGCAATGGCACCCCACTCCAGTACTCTTGCCTGGAAAATCCCATGGATGGAGGAGCCTGGTAGGCTGTAGTCCATGGGGTCGCTAAGAGTCGGACACAACTGAGCGACTTCACTTTCACTTTTCCCTTTCATGTATTGGAGAAGGAAATGGCAACCCACTCCAGTGTTCTTGCCTGGAGAATCTCAGGGACGGGGGAGCCTGGTGGGCTGCTGTCTATGGGGTCGCACAGAGTCGGACACGACTGAAGCGACTTAGCAGCAGCAGGAACAGAGCAAAAGTAATACTATATAAATGAGCAAGAATGTGTATTATTAGTATCATTAATATCAATGTCAACTATCTGATGATGAGACTCATGTATCTTCATATACTCTTACTCATGTATTTTCAAACTATTTTCTCTTTTTTATAAACAAATTTTATTTTAGTCAATAGGTTTACATGTAAAGCACATAGGTAATTTCAAAATTTCCAGTGATTTTATTTTTTATTTAAAATATTTTCAGTAACTTTATTTTTAAAATGCTGGACTCATAAGGGTGAAATATGATAATTATTAAAGAAAACACATAAATATTTTCAAGTATATTCTTAAAATTTATATAGAAGCTTACCTAAGTAAAAGGCAGCAAACTTGTTTTAAATCTAGGTCAAAGGACGAAAATCATATGTATATGCATGCTAAGTCACTTCAGTTATGTCCGACTCTTTGTGACCCCCATGGACTGTAGCCAATCAGGCACCTCTCTGCATGACATTCTCCAGGCAAGAATACTGGAGTAGGTACGCTGTGTCTTCCTGACACAGGGATTGAACCCATGTCTCCTAAACGTCTTCTGCATTGGCAGGCAGGTTCTTTACCACTAGGACCACTTGGGAAGCCCCCTGATATTTATTTATTTATTTATAATCTACACATATTTGTTTGATATCTAGGTGTAGCCATTTAAAAGTATCTAAGAGAGATATTCATAAAACATAGTTAAGTCATAAAAACATGTTACAAAAGGCAGCTGTGCAGATGATTGTCCACAAATTAAAATACTCACAATACATAAAGACTAAATATAAGGACAACATTTTGTAAAATTTTCTAAAGTATAGTTCTTGATTATCTAAATCACCCACATACCTTTAGCTGTTGGTAAGGGTACCAACAGCTAAACTAGAAGATGATGCTGAGATATTACAGAGAAAGGATGATAAGTATGATATACGAGTATAGTTGCTATTGCTGCTGCTAAGTCGCTTCAGTCATGTCCGACTCTGTGCGACCCCATAGATGGCAGCCCACCTGGCTCCTCTGTCCCTGGGATTCTCTAGGCAAGAATACTGGAGTGGGTTGCCATTTCCTTCTCCAATGCATGTATGCATGCTAAGTTGCTTCAGTCGTGTCCAACTCTGTGCAACCCTATGGGCAGCAGCCCACCAGGCTCCTCTGTCCACAGGATTCTCTAGGCAAGAATATTGGAGTTGGTTGCAATTTCCTTCTCCAAGATATACTAGTGTGAAAGAAGCAAATTCATGACATTTAAATTCTAGGTAGTCTTTGAACTTATTAGTTATTGCCAAGAGATAAAAAATTCTGTTGCAGAACTTAATTTTTTTTAATTTAAAATTTTAAACCTTAAAATGTTGCAAAGCAAACTATAGAGTCTATAAAAAGTGTTAGTATATGCTACCACATCAATATTTTTTGATAATCTGAGTTTGGGAAGGGGAAAAGAGTAAACTGAGAGGCCCTGCAATCTGTCCCCATTCCCACAACCCACCTCTCTGCAGACCTCAAGTATCAGGGAGAGATTATAGAGTAAGTTGACATGTTTGAATATCTAAGCACAAAAAGAATGTACATCTTGCTTCCTTGGAGAAGCCCATGGAGTAATAGTGTCCAAAGCAATCTTCTCCAAAAAAAGAGTACCCAACAACTTCATTGATGTTCTCAGAGTCTAACAGGCTTTGTGGCATGGAGTACCTAGATAATTAGATAAAAAATATCCCCTTATGTTTTTGAGGGTCCCAGAGTGACATGAGCCAGAATCTAATAATTTCCAAGAATAAATGAAAAACTCAAGACAAAAATGAATCCCAGACATGAGAAAACAACAAAATCTAAAGTTGTTGCCTTCTTCAGCTTGTAACAAGAGAAATGTTT
The DNA here is from genome assembly GCF_029407905.1 of Bubalus kerabau. Lineage (NCBI taxonomy): Eukaryota > Metazoa > Chordata > Mammalia > Artiodactyla > Bovidae > Bubalus > Bubalus kerabau. The sequence continues at coordinate 95,626,517 of NC_073625.1, forward strand.
GTTCTTTCTGTGTAGTGTGGTTTTTTGTGTGTATTATTAGAAAGCCAAAATGGCTACTGGAAGACAAACACTGAGATGTGAACAGTAGTATTCTCTGGGTAGGTGATCATGTATGCTTTTTATCTTCAACTTGTTTATATATATATATATATATATAAAATATTTATATATGTCTCACAATAATTATAAATTGATTGGAAGCTTAAGAGAGAGCTGTGAAGATTGCCTGCCTTGTGCCCCTTGTTATTACATATTTCTTTCTTAATAAATATGAATTTACAATTAAAATTAAGAGGAAAAGCTGCAGTTGACATCAAGAATTATAGGAGAACAAAAGGAATAGTCTTTTTTTCTTGTAGTAACTTGCCAGAGCTTAGATAAGACTGTTGTTTCTTATGTAGAGGGAAAAAAATGGAGTATCTACAGTATGTCTTTAGTTAGAGTTAAGAAGGGAAAGGGCTTCTTTTGTAGGAAAGATGGAAAGAATCCACCTGCAATGTGGGACACCTGGGTTCCATCTCTGGGTTGGGAAGATCCCCTGGAGAAGGGAAAGGCTGCCCACTCCAGTATTCTGGCCTGGAGAATTCCATGGAATGTATAGTCCATGGGGTTGCAAAGAGTCAGACAGAACTGAGTGACTTTCACTTTCAATTTCAAGAAGGAAAAAATGTAGGGAGTTTACCCAATAAACTAACCTGTTCTTTGGAGTGGTCTTTAGAAAGTTGTCAATGAATAGATAGTATCTGTTATTCTCTTCTGTTTTTAATTATCTTTTTTACTTGGGCTTCCCTGGTAGCTCAGCTTGTAAAGAATCTGCCTGCAATGCAGAGAACAGGGTTCAATCCCTTGGTTGTGAAGATCCCCTGGAGAAGGGAAAGGCTACCCACTCCAGTGTTCTGACCTGAAGAATTCCATGGACTGTATAGTTCATGGGGTCACAAAGAGTCACACAACTGAGTAATTTTCACTTTCATCTGTTTTAGTAATTTCTGAAAAGTTCATGTTTTCACTGAATAAAGAGGTTAATATTCCTCTACATTAAAGTATGGAACATCAGAAAATCATATGGAACATATAGTTTTTATAAGCCATTATTGATCAAAAGTAAAAGCATTAAAAATGCAGAACTGTATTATTTCACCCTATTATATAGTACCGCTCTTGTGGCTCAGCTGGTAAAGAATCCACCTGCAGTGCAGGACAGCTGGGTTCTATCCCTGGGTTGGGGAGATCCCCTGGAGAAGGGAAAGGCTACCCACTCCAGTATTCTGGCCTGGAGAATTCCATGGACTGTATGGTCTGTGGGGTCGCAAAGAGTCGGACAGGACTGAATAAGTTTCATTCACTTGCTCTCTATTGCAGTTAAGATATAAAATTGAGTACTCATACACTTTTGGTGGAAATAGTTTAAATTACTTTGTAGAGATAAGCTTGGACATAATAAATGGAGCAAACAGTATGGAACTTAAGGCTTCATTCTTTGTTTTTGTGAAGATAATTTTTCTCATTCTCAAGCAGATGTAATGCAAATCACAAAAAATGTTGGTGTCCTTAAAGATCCCCTTAGATTTAATACAAAGCAATAAATACGGACAATATAAATAGAAACACACAGATTATTTCTACCAACTGTCCTCTGTTCTGAAATGTATAAACCAAGTATATTAAAACACTGAATGAAACCCATTGAGAGCCAAAAATAGTAATCATCATTAGTTCTCTTTTTAATCAAGCCACTATGCTTGTGTTCTTTGCAGAGAAGACAGGCAAAGCTGTTCTCAGATTATCCTAAAGTCATAAGGAAATAAGAACCAGAAATCCCACCAGAATGTGTGCTTTACGGTAAGCTCTGGGGCTCAGTTTTTCTCACTTGGCAGCTTTGTTGTAGATAAGCTTTAACTAAGTTATTCAACATTTTATTTGGCTGAACTGAACTTAACCCAGCCTATAGATTGCTATGTCTTACTTGAAGTTTGTTTATCTAGTAGAGAAACTTTAAACAGAATATAGAAAGAAGAATATCAATTAAGAAGCTTTCCAGAATTATTTGTCTCAAGGTAGAATGTGTCCCATATGGCTGTTTTGTTCTGGCTAATGTATTAGGATGGAATCAAATCTTTGTCCAATAGAAAGTCAAGATAAGCTTGTGAAGAATTATTGTTTGGTGGAGTGCAGGAAAGAATAGTGACAGTCTAAATCACACTTGTTTACTTTTTAAAAATAATAATAGAAGACCAACCTGAGATTCTAAGACAAATCAATGTAATCATTTTAATATCATTTTTGATAGCACCTACTCATGTTTGAAAATTCTTTCCACCCCATGAAAATCACCATTTGCATCCAAACAGTATATATAGTTTGAATATAGGAACATATAAAATAGAAGTCAGTGATAAAACATAGGATAAAATCTCTTACAAGATTAGTGTTATTTATCAAATATCATATATCATATAGAATATATCATCATTGATATCAAATATCAAATATCATATAGAAAATTATAATATGATTGTGTGCATCTATTGACAGTAATTAAATAGTTATCTTTGCTAGAGACACCATTAGAGATAATGGTGGCTGAAATGAATTCTATTTCACAGACTATGGCTGTCAAACTTTACAAAATTTAGAGATCAAGTCTCTAAATCTCTCAGGGAATACCTACACACATTTCTAAAGTGAAAACCTAAATAGAATAATCAGGCAACTGACTACTTTCATGGAAGAGCCCCTGTACTTAAGATGAATATTAGTGAAATATGTTCTATTTTATGTTAAACCTGGTAGACTAATATGATACTTGGGCCAGTATCTAACCCACTGGGACTACTGTTTTCTCTTCTGCCAATTTCATAAGCATACCAATATCCACCTGGTAATCTAGACACATTCCTTAAAGTGAACACATAAAAACTGAACTCCTCATATTTTATGGAATCCTGTATGTGAAAGTTAATTTTATGTGTCAGCTTGACAGGCCATGGGATACTCAGATTAAACATTATGTCCATATGAGTCTCTGCTGATGTTTCTGGATGAAATAAGCATTTAAATTGATGGACTCTGTAAAGCAGATTGTCTTTTCCATGTGGTAAGGCATCATCCAACCCATTGAAGACCTGAATAGAAAAAAGGCAGAGAACAAAGGAATTTGTCTCTTTTTTCTGCCTCAGATAGTTGAATTGAGACATCTCATCACATTTTCTCCAATTCACTGGAGCTTACACTCACCCTCAGTTCCTCTGGTTCTCAAGTCTGATTTTACATATATTTTGTAAAATTATATATATATATATATATTTTATATATATATATATATATATATATATCTTATTAGTTCTATATCTTGGAAAAACCCTCATACACTTTTCCCATATCCTTCTACCTTTCTGGTGATGATCATCGTGTCCTTTAAGATGCCCAAATCAAAAAACCTGGGAGTCATTCTTGACACAGCATTTTTTCTCAGTGAAAGTTTCTCAGCTGTGTCTGACTCTTTATGACCCTATGGACAGTAGCCCATCAGGATCCTCTGTCCGTGGGGATTCTCCAGACAAGAGTATTAGAGTGGTTAACCATTCCCTACTCCGGGGAATCTTCCCAACCCAGGGATCAAACTCTGGTCTCCTACATTGCAGGTGAATTCTTTACCGTCTGAGTCATCAGGGAAGCCCGTTTTGTCTCAGGCTCTGAATCTAATCTCTCAGGTAGTCCTCTTGTCTCTACTCCCAAAATATATGTAAAATCAGGTGACTTGTATATACTCCCATTGTTAGCTATACTTTCACCTGACTCTGCAATAGCATCCTACATGTCTTCATGTTTCGATCTTACTCCTTCCAGCACGTTTTCCCCACAGCAAGGGTATTTAAAAATACAAAACCTATAAATCTTCTATTCGAGCTTTTCAGTCTTTTCCCATTTCCTTTGGGGTGAAAGTAAAGTTTTTAACATGACCAACAAGGCCTCACATGAACCTTATTTCCTATTATATGTTCATATTGTTGCAACAATATCGAAATCTTTGGTTCCAGTCCCTTGGATTTACACACTTTCTTATATCTATGACACCCATTTTCACATTTTCAATCACGGCTTCATCCCTAAGCTCCAGACTCCATACTTGGTATTTTTCTTGCAACTATAATAGATAACCTCAAACTTCAAATATCCAAAACAGTTTTGATTTACTAACTTTCCAATTCATCTCTTCTCCTAGGTTTCACCATCTCAGAAAATGGCATCATCATCTCCCAAATTTCTCAAGACGTAATACTAGGAGTCATCTTTGATCATCCTTTGAATCACATTCCTATTGATTCATTCCTCATGGCATATCTGTCATCCATGCTCCTTCCTCCATTCCACTACTGTCACGCTTTTCTGAACTGTCTTTCACCTCAAGTGGATGACAAGTCTTTGCTTTAACACTTACCTCACACAGTCAGTGTGATATAGTCAAAATATGAATCAGGCTGTATTATTATCTCCTACTTAAATTCCTCAAAGGGCTTTCTGTTCCCTGAAAATAAAATCTGAGCTCATCTGTTGTGTTTAGGCCCTATATGTCCTGGTCCTGCTGGCCACTCTAACCTCACCTCTGGTCATGTTAGCTACTTTTACTTTATTTTAAATTAGCCACACTCACTCTCACTTCAGGGATGATACAGCCCATGTGATTTGTATGAAACGTATGTCCCCAAATAATCATATACCTAGTTTCTTTGCACTTGTATATTGCTCAGATCATCCCTGCCATCATCTCAGTAGAGATTCCTCATCACATATTATGTAGCATTCTTTCCTTCCTTCCTTTTTTTTTTAATTTCACTTTTCTTTCTTCAAAGCATTTATTGTATTTGTACTTATTTCCTTATTCTTTTTTTTTAACCACTGTCTTTACTATTAGTTTTAAGAGAATAGAGTCTGTGTCTTTCTTGTTCACATGTGTATCAACACCATATTTGTGCCTGGCACAGAGCAGATGCTTGGTGAATGTTGTTGACATCAAAAAGAAAACCTCAAAATATTGTTTAAATGCCATCATAGCTTGATACTAAATGTGTTTTATTTCAAAGCTGTAAACCTTAAACCAGCAGCAACTAGTTGCAAATTTGTTGATTCTGATCATCAAGTTTTTTAAGAAATATTTTTATCTTTTAGTGGGAAAGACATTTGTAGTAGAGCTGATTTATAATGACAGGGTTAATATTTTGTCATTCTGTTTAGGTTAAGAGTAACTGAACTTCATGAATACTGGATGAGACAACATAAGTATACTCCCTACAGTGCATGTTTTATTTCTGAAAGCCTGGGGAAAAGCTCTTTGTAGTTAATGATTATTTTGTCCTTCCAATTATACCATCTGTTGTAATTGATAATATAGTACATGAAAGTATGATATTGTGCAGAGCACTGTTGGTCTGGGCAGTGCTTTCTATTTGGGTGAAAAATATTGTCTCTTTCAGCTTTTCCCAACAGATTTGTTCATAACATCACTCTTATATGACTTCAATAACAGCGGGAAAAGCAGCTTGTAGTATTAACTGTTTTTAATTTATCTACTTATTTTAATAAAATTAATTGTTAAAACACAAGATCCTCTTCAACTACATTCACATCGTGTGTAGTAGATCTTGCTTAAGACAACTGGCAAAGGTCAACTTTTATGACAACTGAGACCATGGCTACCTACTCCAGTATTCTTGTCTGGAGAATCTGATGGACAGAGGTATCTGGTGGTCTACAGTCCATAGGGACACAAAGAATCAGATACAACTAAAGTGATTTAGCATGCACGCACGTAGCACAAGAAGTCTTTGTTTTACAAGTAAAAATACACATGCAGAAATTCAAATATTATCTATTATAGATAGGTGGATTAATATCTATAAATTTAGTAAGAATTAGTATAAAAATAAATAGTATTAATTTTTATTCCTATAATACATCAATTCAACATTTCCTTGGTTTTGCAACTATTCCCATGACCTGTTGTGCTGCAAAAGTAGTTCTTTAAGAGATACTTATATTTTCACAAATGTTCATGTCCATAAATAGTCAATGAGTTTAAAGTATAATCTTTTGATTTTATTATTTATGAACCTCAAATAAGACTCTCAAAAGGAGGCATTGAGTTTATATTTGAATTAAACCCATAAAATATTATTTCAATACTAATACCTACTAAATTCACAGTCTGTTAACCCAGATTCAATGTTTTATAGAGTAGTATCAGTATATCATGGAGATCCAACCAGTCAACCCTAAAGGAAATCAGTCCTGAATATTCATTGGAAGGACTGATGCTGAAGCTGAAACTCCAATCCTTTGGCCACCTGATGTGAAGAACTGACTCATTGGAAAAGACCCTGATGCTGGGAAAGACTGAAGGTGGGAGGAGAAGGTGACAACAGAGGATGAGATGGTTGGATGGCATCACTGATGCGATGGATGTGAGTTTGAGTAGGCCTCGGGAGTTGGTGATGGGCAGGGAAGCCTGGCATGCTGCAGTCCATGGTGTCACAAAGAGTTGGACATGACTGAGCAACTGAACTGACTGATCAGTATATCATAATAATGATCATCATAATTATCATCTTTTTACTTAAAGAGCTCAGTTCTTCAAATTGGCATGCAGTTGTAGGCTATTGAAAGCACAGCAGCACAATGTTGTGTTATTCATTCAGAACTGGGGACTTCTTAGTGTCTAGAATTTGTTTGTCCAGGTAAAAGGACTTGGAGTAATGTTTTTAAAAGAAGAATATGATAGTGATTTGACTTCCAGACTGTTACTGAACCAAACTTAAGTTTGCTTGCCCACGCACAGTAAAGCCAATCCACTGGGACCAGGTTGTGGTGAGGAAAATTACAGCTTTTACTATAATGTGGAGCCAAGTAAGGAGAATGGATAACTTCTGTTCAAAAGACTCAAATTCTCCCATGGTTTTTAGGAAAGGGTTTTTAAACACAAAGTGAGGGAGAGGGTCACCAGTATGTGATCAGCTCATGCACAGTTCTCTGATTGATTGGTAGTGAGGTAACCATGTGAGGTCACTGGGGTCAGCTTTATCAACCCTTAGTCTCCACCCCTCTGGGGGCTAGTCTTCACGGTCATCATGCAGTTAGCTTCCTCCCTCTGGTGGGCATTTTAGTATCTGTAAAACAACACAAAAATATGGCTCAGGATATTATCTATAATCCTTGAGCAGGAACAAAATATCCTTGCCTTGCATTTGTTTTATGATGTGTGTGCACTCAGTCATGTCCAACTATTTTGTGACCCCATGAACTGTAGCCCGCCAGGCTCCTCTGTCCATGGAATTTTCCAGGAAGAATACTGGAGTGGGTTGCTATTTCCTCCTCCAGGGAATCTTCCCAACCCAGGAATTGAACACATGTCTCTTGCATCTCTTGTATTCCAGACAGATTCTGTACCACCGTAACACCTGGGAAGCCTTTATTTTATGGTTAAACTACTATTATGTTGTCTTACTTGACTGTTTTCCTTTGTTATTGTTTTTTCTTACTCCTCTGATTAAATTTGTTTTTTTGAACTCAGAAAAGGCCTGGGAAGCTAAAGTTTTCTTTCCTTTTTCCTTTTTTTTCTTTTAAACAAACAAGAGGCAGAGGACTGGAGCAGGGAGTAGATGTGGGGATCTATCCCCAGGAAGGCCCCACAGCGTCACACTCAGTTTCAAAATCATCTCTTCAAAGTCAGAGAAAAGAAGTTCTAGTTTGGAATATCAGGTTTTGTTTTCATTAATACATAGACTCATTTTGTAAGATCTGCAATTCCATATTTGTACAAAAATGTTCAGAACCCCCTAGACCTTAAAATACAATAGAAATAAGTTAAACCATTAGAAATGGATAAAGATGCATTTGCTTAGAAAGACATTTGCTTGGTATTGTTAGGCCAAAAATAACAAAAAAAAAAAAATCACAAAACTGGAAAATAGGGATTTTATGTCTTAGATCTATGTGAGTATGTATATGAATAACATTAATAGTGATAGACATGGATATGCTTAAGCACATCACAGTTTTTCTAAAATGAATATATGTGTGTGTGCATAATTTCAAACAAAAATTTAAAAAGGGAAACAGCACTGTAAACACATGGAGCTAGTTCCCAATCTCTGTCTTCTTTATTGTACCACTAGTGTAATTATGTTTAAAATTTGCTCAGCTTCTTCCATCAGTCACAAGAATCATGCAGAAGGGACCAGGGCCTAACATTATGACTGAAAGATGACATGGCGCGGCTCACTCTTCCTGCTTCTATAAAGGTTCTGCTGTGTTAGATGAAACTAAGCCATGCCGTGTGGGGCCACCCAAGACGACAGGTCATGGTAGAGGGTATGACAGAATGTGGTCACTGGAGAAGGGAATGGCAAACCAATTCACTATTTTTGCCTTGAGAACCCCATGAACAGTATGAAAAGGCAAAATGATAGGATACTGAAAGAGGAACTCCCCAGGTTCGTAGGTGCCCAATATGCTACTGGAGATCAGTGGAGAAATAACTCCAGAGAGAATGAAGGCATGAAGCCAAAGAAAAAACAATACCCAGTTGTGGATGTGACTGGTGATAGAAGCAAGGTCCGATGCTGTAAAGAGCAGTATTGCATAGGAACCTGGAACGTTAGGTCCATGAATCAAGGCAAATTGGAAGTGGCCAAACAGGAGATGGCAAGAGTGAATGTCGATATTCTAGGAATAAGCGAACTAAAATGGACTGGAATGGGTAAATTTAACTCAAATGACCATTATATCTACTACCTTATATCTTAGAAGAAATGGAGTAGCCATCATGGTCAACAAAAGAGTCCGAAATGCAGTCCTTGGAGGTGATCTCAAAAACAACAGAATGATCTCTGTTCATTTCCAAGGCAAACCATTTAATATCATGGTAATCCAAGCCTATGCCCCAACCAGTAACGCTGAAGAAGCTGAAGTTGAACGGCTCTATGAAGACCTACAAGACCTTTTAGAACTACACCCCAAAAAGATGTCCTTTTCACTTTAGGGGACTGGAATGCAAAAGTAGGAAGTCAAGAAACACCTGGAGTAACAGGCAAATTAGGCCTTGGAATACGGAATGAGGCAGGGTAAAGGCTAATAGAGTTTTGCCAAGAGAACACACTGGTAGTAGCAAACACCCTCTTCCAACAACACAAGAGAAGACTCTACACATGGATATCAACAGATGGTCAACACTGAAATCAGATTGATCATATTCTTTGCAGCCAAAGATGAAGAAGCTCTGTACAGTCAGCAAAAACAAGAGCAGGAGCTGACTGTGGCTCAGAACTCCTTATTGCCAAATTCAGACTTAAATTGAAGAAAGTGGGGAAAACCACTAAACCACTCAGGTATGACCTAAACCAAATTCCTTATGATTATACAGTGGAAGTAAGAAATAGATTTAATGGACTAGATCTGATAGACAGAGTGCCTGATGAACTATGGATGGAGCTTCATGACATTGTACAGGAGACAGGGATCAAGACTATCCCCATGGAAAAGAAATGAAAAAAAGCAAAATGGCTGTCTGAGGAGGCCTTACAAATAGCTGTGAAAAGAAGAAAAGCAAAAAGCAAAGGAGAAAGGAAAGATATAAGAATCTGAATGCAGAGTTCCAAAGAATAGCAAGGAGAGAAAAGAAAGCCTTCCTCAGCGATCAATGCAAAGACTAGAGGAAAACAATAGAATGGGAAAGAATAGAGATCTCTTCAAGAAAATTAGAGATACCAAAGGAACATTTCATGCAAAGATGGGCTCAATAGAGGACAGAAATGGTATGCACCTAACAGAAGCAGAAGATATTAAGAAGAGATGGCAAGAATACACAGAAGAACTGTACAAAAAAGATCTTCACGACCCAGATGATCATGATGGTGTGATCACTCACCTAGAGCCAGACATCCTGGAATGTGAAGTCAAGTGGGCCTTAGAAAGCATCACTACAAACAAAGCTAGTGGAGGTGATGGAATTCCAGTTGAGCTATTTCAAATCCTGAGAGATGATGCTGTGAAAGTGCTGCACTCTATATGCCAGCAAATTTGGAAAACTCTGCAGTGGCCACAGGACTGGAAAAGGTCAGTTTTTGTTCCTATCCCCAAAAAAGGCAATGCCAAAGAATGCTCAAACTACCGCACAATTGCACTTTTCTCACACGCTAGTAAAGTAATGCTCAAAATTCTCCAAGCCAGGCTTTGGCAATACATGACCCATGAACTTCCAGATGTTCAAGCTGGTTTTAGAAAAGTCAGAGGAACCAGAGATCAAATTGCCAACATCCGTTGGACCATCAAAAAAGCAAGAGGGTTCCAGAAAAACATCTATTTCTGCTTTATTGACTATGCCAAAGCCTTTGACTGTGTGGTTCACAATAAACTGTGGAAAATTCTGAAAGAGATGGGAATACCAAACCACCTGACCTGCCTTTTGAGAAACCTATACTCAGGTCAGAAAGCAACAGTTAGAACTGGACATGGAACAGCAGACTGATTCCAAATAAGAAAAGGAGTACATCAAGGCTGTGTATTGTCACCCTGCTTATTTAATTTATATGCAGAGTACATCATGAGAAATGCTGGGCTGGAAGAAGCACAATCTGGATCAAGATTGCCAGGAGAAATATCAATAACCTCAGATATGCAGATGACACCACCTTTATGGCAGAAAGTGAAGAGGAACTAAAAGCCTCTTGATGAAATGAAAGAGGAGAGTGAAAAAGTTGGCTTAAAGCTCAACATTCAGAAAACGAAGATCATGGCATCTGGTCCCATCACTTCATGGCAATAGCAGAAACAGTGTCAGACTTTATTATTTGGGGCTCCAAAATCACTGCAGATGGTGACTGCAGCCATGAAATTAAAAGATGCTTACTCCTTAGCAGAAAAGTTATGACCAACCTAGATAGCATATTCAAAAGCAGAGACATTACTTTGCCAACAAAGGTCCGTCTAGTCAAGGCTATGGTTTTTCCAGTTGTCATGTATGGATGTGAGAGTTGGACTGTGAAGAAAGCTGAGCTCTGAAAAATTGATGCTTTTGAACGGTGGTGTTGGACAAGACTCTTGAGAGTCCCTTGGACTGCAAGGAGATCCAACCAGTCCATTCTAAAGGATATCAGCCCTGGGTGTTCATTGGAAGGACTGATGCTAAAGCTGAAACTCCAATACTTTGGCCACCTCATGCGAAGAGTTGACTCTTTGGAAAAGACCCTGATGCTGGAAAAGTTTGAGGGCAGGAGGAGAAGGGGACGACAGAGGATGAGATGGCTGGATGGCATCACCTACTCGGACATGAGTTTGTAGGAACTTCGGGAGTTGGTGATGGACAGGGAGGCCTGGCATGCGCAATTCATGGGGTGGCAAAGAGTCTAACACAACCAAGTGACTGAACTGAACAGAGGAAGGATCGAAAACAGAGAGGACCTGAATTGCCATTCTGATATAATATTCTACACAACCCTTATCCCTATAAAATTGCTTTAATTTTTGAATCTTAACTACACTGTAAACAGAAAATATAGTGAAATCATTGCATATATGATAATAGCTTGAATATTTTTTCTGTTTTTTTGGAAACAAATGCTCTCTTTCAAGCATAGAGAAAGAACATTTGTGTGATTTGGGTTTCTCACTTTGCATGTGTTTGTTTTCATTATTTCCACTTTAATGCTCATGTTCTCAGTAAAAACATTTTTAGTAAAAGTGTGTATAGATCCTCTATATTAAATCTTTTTTTTTTTATATAATTGTGTGGGTAAAGTTTGAATCTGGAGCATCTCATTTATAAATGTCTCTTGAAATGACCCTTAGTAGAATATGTATCTGTTCTGAAATTCTTAGACTCCCTGGAACCAGTTTCAGTTCCTGGCAAGACTGATATAGCTCCCTTATTTTCTGAGAGATAAGGTACATTCCTTGTAGTTCAGCTTATATGGGTTTGGGGGAAAATTTTTTTCTATTCCCCAAAATCTGTGTTAACCACCTAATTAATGAAGAATTCCCCATAGTATTTTCTCTTAAGAACTGTCTTTTATAAAATACGAGATCTCATAAGGGCTCAATGATTAAATTTTTTAAAAAATACTTTAAATGCACAGGAAAGAGTATAACATATCCTTGTGCACCAACAACTACCAATAAACTGATATTACTATTTTGCTATGTTGGCTTCAGTTCCTTTTTTAAATTATTTTTTAAAGGCATAAAATATTTGAAATATAACTTAAATCTCATATCCCCTTCACATATACTAAATCTACTGTATATTATTTCCAAATATGGATTTAAACTTTGCCTCACCGTTATATCTCTAAGCTGTATGAATAAAAATCAAGGAGTTTTCCCTTTACTTTTTGTTTATATTCATAAACAGTTGTTTAGCACAGTTTTAAATTTATATGACTGGGAGCCAACACTAGATGAGCCCTTTCGATACTTTTGTTTTAATTTAACAGGCGTGTTTTTGAAATGCATTCATATTCATATTTACTGTGCTATTTATGTATTATAAACTGTTCTGTTTGCATTAAATTTTTGTTTATATCTTATGTGGTATAGTTATTGAATATGAAGATTCAGTTTATTTCATCATTTCAGTCTTACATTTATTCATTATCTCAATCTTTATTCTAATTATTTCCCTTCACTATATTATCCCAATTCTCCTTATTTCCTTATTATGGAAATCTTACTAGACATCTGTTAGACCTTCCTCTTTTACTTCCCATGCCTCTCAGCCTCATCTCTTTACTTATCATTATCCCTTTGGTTGTGATCATGGCAATTCTCTCCACAGCTGTGTCCATCTTGCCTTTAAATTCATCTTTATGTTTTTATTATATATGTGTACTAGTATAACAAGGCTTCCCAGGTGGTGCAGTGGTAAACAATCTGCCTGCCAAAGCAGGAGATACAAGAGACACAGGTTTGATCCCAGGGTCAGGAAGATCCTATGGAGTAGAAAACGACTACCTGCTCCCTGTTCCTGCCTGGAAAATTACATGGACAGAGGAACCTGGTAGGCTACAGTCCATGGGGTCACAAAGAGTCAGACCTGGCTGAGCACACATATTAGTATAATAATCTACTGGTTTTATATGTATTATATCAGTACTTCGTTACATATTTATATATACATATATTTAATAAATGGCTTCCCTGGTGGCTCAGTGGTAAAGCATCTGCCTGCCATTGCCAGAGACACGGGCTTGATCCCTGGTTGGGGATGATCCCCTGGAGAAGGAAGTGGCAACACCCTCCAGTTTTCCTGCCTGGGAAATTCCAAAAACAGCGGAGCTTCTTATGGGGTCACAAAAGAATCGGACATGATTTAACAGCATAGCAACTAAACAACTTATTTAATAAAATGAATATTTTTACTTTTATTTCCTCTATCTTTTCTATATTTTAATGGTTTTGATTTATTTTTACACATTTTAAACAAACATTTTATTGTCTCTAGCATTTTGAATTCCCATCAGGGCTCATTTTATTTTTTGCTTCTCCAGCATTGCATTATAAGAATAATGATAGTGATAATATTAATGAGTGGTATCAATTTATTTTTATTGGTCACCGGGTCTATGCCATGTATTCTAGGTAGTTTATATGCATATTCAATCTTTACAACTCCATGTGGTGGCTCCAAAATCCAATTTCACAGATAAAGAACTGGAGTTAAGGAGACCACACAGCTGATAAACAGATGAGGAATATATCTTTAAAGTTCAAAGTCCTTACTCTTCATCAGTATGCTATAGTCTATCTTAATAAATGTACATATGTAGATTGTATTAGATAATTTAATAGCCCTATTTTGGCTGTTAAGGATTGAACCTTTGATTAAAAAGAAAATTCATTCACCAGATAAAAGTACTGTGTGTGTATGTATAAATTGTATTATATAAATATAAAATTATATCTCTATATACACATATACAGAAATTATTGTGTGGCATATCATGAAACTGTTTTGCTCCATAGCTTAGACTTTGAGTTGACTAGGGCTAGAAGAAACATTATGTACACCAAAGACCAAGGTACAATTATGTGATATTTCTAATATTTCTATCCAATTTGTATTCACTTTGTAAAATTGTATGTAGACATCAGATATATACAGATTTAGAAACATAATTTGCATTATACTTCTGCTGAAAATGGCTGTGTATCTGTGAATATCTCTTAGACAAAATGTACTGATCTAGTATCAGCAGATATTAACCATATATAAATCGCTATTTTTGTTATAGTGTACTTTCTGCTGATGATGACTTTGGGCAGAATCTTAACTGTAATACACATCATTCAGGAAAATTAACCCACAAAACTGTGTTGAAGAGAAAACCTTCACTGCCTTCAATTCATGTGTTAAAGTTATTCTCTTTCACCCCTAAGAGAATACAATGTAAATAGAAAAATAAATTAAATATGTCTTGACCCAAGAAGAAACCAGAATAGTACCTTGACTGTCTAAAATTCATTCTTGAAGAAAATCATGGTTAAAAATTTTATAGAAAGAATTAGAAGCTGTAAATATTTAGACCATTTATTTTTTGAGAAATATATGTGTGTATACATATGAATATGACTCATTTGCCTATTTTACTAAAAGAGAATTCTCTGAGGCAAGCTCACAGCTTGAAGTTTAGATGACTTCTAAGAAGCTTTATTTTATAAGCAGCATGGAAGGAATATGACCTAATTTTTTCAGAGAGCACTTTGTGAAATGAATCCAAGTTTGACCCAACATATGCAAGAGTACAGAGACTTGTATGATTGGATTTGTACATCATTCATAGAGACTCAACTGAAGGCAGGTACCAAAATCACATGAATAATTTGAGGACAAGATGAAAAAATTGGGTAGTTCCTTCATGCTCACACAATTCGTCCAAAGGGAAAGTTGGAAAGTAGAAGCCATGTGCTAGGAATATAGCACATGTTATCACATTTTCACTTTACACAAACAGATTAAGGATGACACTATGACCATTTGACAGATAAGTTTACCATAGCTAGTTCTACAGCTAGGAAATTTGATAGCACCGATCCAAATACTAGTCTGAGTGTCTCTGGCCCATTGGTAGACAATGGTGGACGTCTAACCCACACCCATCCCTAACTTGCTCTTACTGACAGAGTGCCTATTGTATACAGATGATTCTTCCCCAGACTCAGTTACAGTAATTACAGTTTCAGTAATTCTATACTTCTACCTGTGTTTTATTTAGGTATGTTCATGTAACTAGATAATGGCCGGTGGAACCAAAAGTTAGTCTGCTGGAAGCTCTTGGGAAATATTTTTTTCCCTAATAGAAAGACTGTTGCCTATTCACATCAAATATAAATTAATTTTCTTTGTACCTGGATAAGTTCTGTATGAGTTGTCTTAACTAGTTAAAGACACTTTGCAACCATGTATAGAAATATTATAGACCACTTTGTCCTGGATTACATCTTTGTGACACAAAAATATTCATTTAAGGACCCACCTATACTTGGATATATGAATGAATCAATCCATTAGAGTTAAAGTAGTTTTCAACTGGATATACTGTTATAACAGTCTAAGACAGGAGATAGAAAATTTGTTCTATTAATTAACATATAGAAAGTATTTTAGGATTTGTGGGCTATATAGTCTCTGTCACAACTGCTACACTCTGCTATTGTGATGTAGAAGCATGTATAGACAGTATATAAATGAATGGGCATGGCAGTGTTTCACTAAAATTTTATGTACAAAACTTAGGTCAGTATATTTGATCTGGGGCCTTTAGTTTGTTGAAACCTGAACATGCTAAACATTACATACAATTTGAAAATATCACCAAATGCCTTCATTTTCCAAATAAAGAATCTGAGTTAAAGTATAAATGAATATTTACAGTTTAAAACATACTTATAAATGGTGTTGAAGTTACTTCTTAGAATGAAGGTAATCAAGGTTACCTGGCCTTAGGCACAGTAAATGAGTCATACCTAACATATTTATGAGTGATCAAAAAGGCTATGGATTTTATCACTAAATATAAACTGTTGTCACTCCCTTATTAAAATGATTGATGGATGCATAGGTATATTAAGACTTTGTATATGTCTCTTTTCTGAAGCTGATTAAGTATCTTCATTGCACTTAGAAAAAAAAATACTGTACTCTCTTTGGTTACCAAAGGAAAGGGACAGTTTTCACTGATACCATCAACTTTGGTTCAAAAAAAGTCAGTAAGTGGAGTTCTGAACTTTTGTTTTGCCACAAGCGTTTTACTGCTCTTTCTCCCATTATAAAAATGGCAAAGTGTTCTGAAAATGAAAAATTTTCCTCAGGGACAAATCCATACAGATTTATTATCTTGCCTCCAAGGGACAGGATTGAGCCATTTTTACAGCCAAAAGTTACGGTTATTTTCAGCATTGGAAGTATTTCTCTGCAGTCTTGCAATGTGTAAAAAGATAATTTTGCTAGGCACCTCTGCCACTGAAACAGCCACTAACAAGCCATCAGTGATATTAGCCAAGTGTTTTGATAGCATTCCTGTGATTCCCAGTGAGAAATATACATTTGAAATTTATGTGAAACATTTAAAAATACAGTGCCCTGGGCCTTACTCCAGTAATATTGAACTACACTTTGCAGAGATGGTTTCTGAATTGTTGTATATTTTACACAGCCTTCCAGTGACTCTCATGCACAGCCAGCATGGAGAGTCACTGCTAAAAGAGAGGAAAGAAATTTTCTTGACAGCATTCAATTTTAAAAAGTCAGTGTCTAAACAATGGTTATTCATCAGCTTATAAATTATGCTGTGCACCTAGAAAATATGCAAAAATATACACTTTTATAACATTCATTAAACCATCAAAGGCAGCATCTGAAACTGATGGCGTTGGTCCTGTCAGATCTTCTACGAGCTCTGTCCTTGAATAATTCCCTGAGGCTATGTAACCCAGAGCAAATATAATCTTGTTCTGGGAAGGCTCCTGTCAAAACACCTTCAGTTTCCCATGCAGGGTCAGTTAGGGCTATTCTTAGAAAGGGGAAATTTAAGAAGTTCCAGAAAGTACCTCTACCATACAAGTACACACTCAGTTCAGTTCGATTCAGTGTCTCAGTAATGTCTGACTCTTTCCAACCCCTTGGACTGCAGCATGCCAGGCTTCCCTGTCCATCACCAACTCCCAGAGCTTGCTCAAACTCATGTCCATCAAGTCAGTGATGCTGCACCAACCAACAATAAATAAAATGCCTTCCCAATTGTCTACCATGTCTATATTATCATTAGAATATTTTTTGAATGCTGAAGATTATTTGGGCTGTAGGGATTTCTTCATAGAAAGAAAGTATGTATATGAGTGGGTGAAAGTTACTCAGTCGTGTACTACTCTTTGTGACCCCATGGACTGTAGCCTTCCAGGTTCCTCTGTCCATGTGGATTCTCCAGGCAAGAATACTGGAGTGAGTTACCATGCTCTCCTCCAGGGGATCTTCCTCACCCAGGGATCAAACCCAGGTCTCCCTCATTGCATGGAATTGAATTGCAAGGAATTCAATCTCTCACATTGAATTCTTTACCATCTGAGCCACCAGGGAATTATGTATATAACATGACTCTTTTAAACCCAAGAAATCCCACATAGAAGTTTCCTAACCCTAGGGTGGGACTCATATGGAGTTTGGCAAATTCCATATTACAGATTTAATAGATGCACATAATAGTTTCTGTTCTGCTATATCATCTACCTTGTCTCACATACACTATAAGGGAACTGCATAAACTGGTAGGCATCAAATATTTAACCAATTGCTAGTTGCCATGACTATCTGCCTGAGAGCTATGGATTATCATCCTAACAAATTTAGATAAAATAATTATCAAAATTGAAGCTGAAAGTAATCATATTAATTCCAATAAAACTATATTATGCACTTAGGAAATGATGAGAGATTATCATTGAAAGAAGCAAATGACTCCATTGGATACCAGTCAGTCCTTATATTATTTGGCCTTTCATTGCATAATTAGACATTGAAAACTACTTTATTTTAATACTTTCTGAGAACTTGAGCTTCATAGAACCACATACTCCTGTCTTTCTTGTCTACCTCTTTTCATGTCTCTGTCTCCTTTAAAGGAAACTCTTCTCCAAGGAACACTTGAATATTAAACTTCCTGTATGCATTAAGCATCCTGGAGGAGGGTATGGCAACCCAATCCAGTATTCTTGCCTGGAGAATCCAATGGATGGAGGAACCAGGCAGGCTACCATCCATAGGGTTGGAGAGCTGGACATGACTGAAGCGACTTAGTACACATGCACACATGCACTCAACAAGGTAGTATTTTCACTATAAATTCACCAGAGAAACTTACTATTTTTGTAATTTTTCAGTTTTCCTTAATATGCTGATAATCGCTAAATCTGCAATGAAACTACACATTTACTGAACTCCAGACTACTATCGCCAGGTTCTTACTTCCACCTTCACTTATATGTCATGTAAATATCTCAAGCACATGTTATATAGTGAATTTCTTACTCAAAACTATTCCTCTCCCAGCATCCCTACACTAACTGCCACCATGGTCCACTTAACTGCTGCTGCTGTTAAGTCCCTTAAGTCATGTCCGACTCTGTGCGACCCCATAGACGGCAGCCCACCAGGCTCTGCCGTCCCTGGGATTCTCCAGGCAAGGACACTGGAGTGGGTTGCCATTTCTTCTCCAATGCATGAAAGTGAAAAGTGAAAGGGAAGCCACTCAGTCGTGTCCAACTCTTTGCGACCCCATGGACTGCAGCCTACCCAGCTCCTCCATCCATGGGATTTTCCAAGCAAGAGTACTGGAGTGGGGTTGCCACTGCCTTCTCCAGTCCACTTAACTACTCTGGCCTGAATTCTAAGAGTGGCCCTCAACTGCTTCCTCATTTCATCTTCAGTAAGCTAAGTCTTCAGCTTCATAAGTCTTCTATCTTCCACTGTTTCTTCAGTATTATATTAGCATAGTTCAAACCACCATCTTTCCTTCTTGGATTATTGTAATGACCTCCTAACTCATCCCTTTGTTCCACTCTTGCTCTTCTCTAATCTCTACAGAGCAACTGGTGTAAATCAGTTGTGCCCACTGCCATTTAAAAGCTTTCAGTGGAATCCCATTCTCAGGATATTCGCCATAGTTAAAAAGGAATGGCGTTACTTGGTTCCTCCCTTCCTCTAAAGCAGGATTCTCCTGTAGCTGCCTAAGCTACAGATACCCTTTATTCTTTCAGTACCTCCTCTATTGACTGCACAAGCTGTTTGCATGCTGTTTTGTTTTGTTTTTTCCCTGCATGGTCCACTCTTCCTTCAATGTTTTCTTTTCCAAACTCTTTCTTATTATTAATTTTTCTATTTCAGTCTCATATTCTTCAGGGAAATGTTCCCTGTCTTCCCAGAGAAGCTTGTATGCTTCTATGTTTTCTCTCCCAGAGCATCACTAACTTCCCTTTTTGCCATTCTATATGTGTAATTATCAGAGCATATTCCACTTTTATAAAAGTAGTGGCCTCTGTGAGTGTAGGGAGCATGTCTGTCTTCTCCTTTGCATTATTTCTAGGGTCTGCCATTATCCCTGGCTCAAATTAATATTTTGAGTGGATGAATGAGTGAAGAAGTTTTCACTATTTGTGAGTGAATAATGTTTAATATTGTTCATGTGCACTACACAAGTATTTATGGCTTTTTGCTCAAAGCTGTTAGAAAGAAAGAAAGCAACACGCGTTCCTCATAGCTGTGAATCACATTGACCCTTATTGGACAATGCTATCAGTAACCTGTACGGTAAGCTTTATACTTTAGGAGGAATTATTTGTATATTTGGAGGGTATGGTGAAGAAGGAAGAGCTGAGAGGTACTGAAAAAGGAAACAGTAGAGGATGATAGATGAAAAACCTACTACAGAATTATTTAAGAATATTATTCTACTCTTCCCAATTCATATTTCAGAATATACACTGTGTGTGTGTGTGTCTGTGTGTATGTGCATGTGAAATCTACATCAGACGTAACACTGGTCTCATCAGTTACATTCTTTTTAAACCTGTATACCCTTTTTAAAAATATGGCCTAACAGCATTACCTAGTCTGTAGGGTTGTTTATTTGCTCAAGTGAAATGATTCACATAAACTGCAAAACATGAAATATGGAAATTGTAAACATTCAAAAGATTTTGTCATGAAAATTAGAATCATGTTAAAAACAAGAAAAGAGGCTCCAAATAATTCAAAATTTTAATCAATGGTAGTATATTTAATAATAAGCCATTTGGAAAATAGTCAGAGGGGGCTCTCTTTATAGTGCTACTATTAGATAATGTAACCAGGAGTCAGAATTTTCCACATAAATCAGTGGATAGGAAATGATGTTTCATTTATCATGTTTGTGGTCTCCACCCACATTTATCAATGATACCCATTGAATTTATCCCCATTCCTTCTAGCTACTCCATGAAGAATGAACATAACAATATCCCTTTAATAAACAGAGAACATGTTTTACCAAAGAAAACTTTAAAAAAAAAAAGGATAGAAAATGTACTGCATATGTGGTCTATGTGTATTAGCAAATTTCATATATACTCACTCTGTCCTCACAAACTTAATTTTAAATCTCTGGTTATATAAAATTCTGGATTTTTCAGAATGGTAGAATACAAACTTCCAAATTAAAGCAAAATGAGGGTTATTCTTCCACAAACAGTCACTTAGACCTAAAATGTGATTCTTAGTAACACAAATCTATTTGGAGTAATATTTTGTGATAACTCGTAAAGAAGCCCTTTGCCCTTATTTCACCCCTAAAACTTCGGATAAAAGGCCCACAGCTTTTCTTAGATCTGTTTTTAAAAGGGGTGAATTGTGGATTTTTTTGCTACCAAATTGATTTATATTCAGACATAAGGATTTTAAATATTTGTCTTTATACTACAATTTCTTGTCATCAAAGGACATGGGCTGTCAATACTCCTCTGACTATCAGAACCTTGCCCTGGAAGCCTTCTATGGTGCTTCTTCAATTGAGCTAAATAAAAGATGCATTGGGTGTTTTTTGAGCTCCAAGTGTTAATTGCATCCTAATAAAACCATCTAGTTAAACTCTCTGTTCTGTGGTGAAGTGCCACAGAGAAGAAATTTCTAAAAGAAGCCTGTTAAGTTGATTGTGGTCCTAGATAATTAATTGAAATGAAAAAGAAAAGCAAAAAAAGAAAATTCTGTAATGGTGTCTTTTCAGCTAATTTTCATGAGAATTTATAAGATGACTTACAGCCAATAGAGCATTCATCTTCAGTCAAGTCTGTGCTATTGCACTCAATGTAGCAACTATTACCATTGTATTCCACCAACTCATTCCAACCTTCAAGGAGTGGGAGATAAGGTTAAAAGTTACTAAGACACCTTCAAAATACAACTGGCTGATTTTCACTAATTAATGACATGACTATAAAAAGTTGACTATTATTAAGTTTGTTCGTGGTTTATTGTGCCTGCTTCTATGACTGTTGTGTTTTATTTTATTTAGGAGTCCCGTTTATATCTGTGAGACTGAAAATGTTAGTTGCTCAGTCAGGTCTGACTCTTTGTGACCTCATGGACTGTAGCCTACCAGGTTTCTCTGTCCATAGAATTCTCCAGGCAAGAATACAGGACTAGGTAGCAGAAGGAGGTAGATGACCCTCTTTCTCCAGGGGATCTTCCTGACCCAGGGATGGACCCTGGATCTCTTGCCTTGCAGGCAGATTCTTCACCATCTGACACTTTTATATCTATCTTGCAGACATTACCTTAGCTTCATATTTATTTTTTGAAAACAGATAACTAATGCACTATTTTTTAAAAATACAATGTTACCACATCATCATTGTCATATACCTTATATAAATTTGAAATATTCCAATATTGATTTTATTTTTTTCTTCTGATATTGCTGTGTGCAGTCACTAAGTTGTGTCTGACTCTCTGCAACGCCATGAATTATAGCATGCCAGGTTTCCCTGTCCTTCACCATCTCCTGGAGTTTGCTCAAACTCATGTCCATTGAGTCTATGATGCCACCCAACAGTCTAATCCTCTGTCACCCCCTTCTCAATCTTTCTCATCATCAGAGTCTGTTCTAATGAGTCATCTCTTTGCATGAGGTGGCCAAAGTATTGAAGCTTCAGCTTCAGCATCAGCATCAGTCCTTCCAGTGAATACTGAGGACTGATTTACTTTAGGATTGACTGAATTGATCTTCTTGAAGTCCAAGTGACTATCAAGAGTCTTCTCCAGCACAATTCAAAAGTATCAGTTCCTCAACACTCAGCCTTCTTTATGGCCTAACTCACACATCCATACATGACTATGAAAAACCATACCTATATGGACCTTTGTCGGCAAAGCGAATGTCTGTTTTTTTAATACACTGTCTAGGTTGGTCATAGCTTTTCTTCCAAGGAACAAGCATCTATTAATGTCATGGCTGAAATCACTGTGGATATTTTTGAATTGTGGCACTGGAGACGACTCTTGAGAGTCTCTTAGGCTGCAAGGATATCAAACAAATCATTCTTAAAAGAAATAAACTCTGAATATTCACTGGAAGGACTGATGCTGAAGCTGAAGCTCCAATACTTTGGCCACCTGATGTGAAGAGCTGACTCATTGGAAAAGACCTTAATTCTGGGAAAGACTGATGGCAAAAGGAGAAAAGGATGGCAGAGGATGAGATGGTTGGATAGTATCATCAACTCAGTGGACATGAACTTGGGCAAATTCTAGAGAGATAGTGAGGGACGGGGAGTCCTGATGTGTTGCAGTCCATGCGAGTGCAGAGAGTTGGACACAACTTAGCAACTGAACAACAAGTCACCACTGTCCATAGTCATTTTGGAGCCCCAGAAAAGAAAATCTGTTACTGCTTCCACTTTTTCCCCAACTATTTGCCGTGAGGTGATGGGACCAGATGCCATGATCTAAGTTTTTTGAATGTTGAGTTTAAGCCAGATTTTTCACATTTCTCTTTCAAGCTCATCAAGGGGCTATTTAGTTACTTCTCACTTTCTGCCTAAAGGGGGTATCATCTGCATATTAGTGGTAGTTGATACTACTCCCAGCAATCTTGATTCCAGCTTAGGATTCATTGAGTTCAACACTTTGTATGTTGTACTCTACCTATAAGTTATATAAGCAAGGTAACAATATATAACCTTGACATACTCCTTTCCCAATGTGGAACCAGTCCATTGTTCCATGTCCAGTTCTAACTGTTGCTTCTTGACCTCCATACAGATTTCTCAGGAGGTAGGTAAGGTGGTTTGGTATTCTCATCTCTTGAAAAATTTTCCACAGTTCCCTGTAATTCAAACAGCCAAAGGCTTTAGCATAGCCAATGAAAGAGAAGTAGATGTTTTCTGAAATTCTCTTTTTTAAATCCAGCTTGTACTTCTGGAAGTTCTCAGTTCATGTACTGTTTTCGCCTAGCTTACAGAATTGTAACCATAACTTTGCTAGTGTGTGAGATGAGTGCAACTGTGGAATAGTCTGAGCTTTCTTTGGTATTGCCTTTCTTTGGGATTGGAATGAAAACTGACCTTTTCTGGTCCTGTGGCCACTGCTGAGTTTTCCAAATTTGCTGGCATATTGAGTGCAACACTTTTACATCATCATCTTTTAGAATTTGAAATAACTCAGCTGGAATTCCATCACCTCCAACTTTATTCACAGTGATGCTTCCTGCGGCCCACTTGACTTTGCATTCCAGGACATCTGGCTCTAGCAGAGTGATCACACCATCTTGGTTATCTGGGTCATGAAGATCTTTTTTGTATAGTTCTTCTGTATAGTCTTGCCACCTCCCCTTAATATCTTCTGCTTCTGTTAGATCCATACCATTTTTGTCCTTTATTGTGCCAATCTTTGCATGAAATATTACCTTGGTATCTCTAATTTTCTTGAAGAGATTTCTAGTCTTTCCCATCCTATTGTTTTCCTCTATTTCTTTGCACTAATCACTGAGTAAGGCTTTCTTATCTCCCTTTGCTATTCTTTGGAACTCTGCATTCAAATGGATATATCCTTCCTTTTCTCTTTTGTCTTTCCCTTTTCTTCTTTCCTCAGCTATTTGTAAGGCCTCCTCAGACAATTTGCATTTTTGCATTTGTTCTTCTTTGGGATGGTTTTAATCACCAACTCCTGTACAGTGTTACAATTCAGTGTCCATAGTTTTTCAGGCATTCTATCTATCAGGTCTAATCTCTTGAATCGATTTGTCACTTACACTGTATAATCATAAAGGATTTGATTTACATCATACCTGAATGGTCTGGTGTTTTTTCCTACTTTCTTTAAGTCTGAATATTGTAATAAGGAATTCATGATCTAATCCACAGTAAGCTCCTGGTCTTATTTTTGCTGATGATATAGAGCTTCTGTATCTTTGGCTGCAAAGAGTGTAATCAATCTGATTTCAGTATTAACCATCTGGTGATGTCCATGTGCAGAGTCATCTCTTGTGTTGTTGGAAGAGGGTGTTTGCTATTGAAGATCATAGCCTTGATTAGCAACAATTTCCCATTATCTTAACCCTTCCTAAAAACACTCATCTATATCAACACAAATATAAGCTTTAATTCATGCTACATACCATTACACACTTCTAAAACTCATAATCTAGACTAGGTAGAAAGGTCCTACAAATTTGGAATTCCTCCAAAATTCATCCATTAAAGTCGTAACTTTCAACATCATGGTATTTGCAGATGGGCCTTTGGGAGATACTTAGGTTTAGACGAGGTCATGAAATGGACACTCATTATTGGATTAGTGCCCTTGTAAGAAGAGATTAGTGCCCTTGGAAGAATGAAAACCACAATCACAGATAACTAACAAATCTGATCACATGGACCACAGTCTTTCTAACTCAATGAAACTATGAGCTGTGCCGTGTAGGGCCACCCAAGATGGATGGGTCATGGTGGAGAGTCCTGTCAAAACGTGGTCCACTGGAAAAGGGAATAGCAAACCACTTCAGTATTCTTACCTTAAAAACCCCATGAACATCATGAAAAGGCAAAAAAGATAGGACACAGAAAGATGAACTCCCCAGGTCAGTAGGTGCTCATTACACTAATGGAGATCAGTGGAGAACTAACTCCAAAAAGAATGAAGAGACAGAGCCAAAGCAAAAACAACACCCAGTTGTGGATGTGACTGGTGATGGAAATATACTGTAAGAGCAATACTGCATAGGAACTGGGAACATTATATCCATGAATCAAGGCAAATTGGAAGTGGTCAAACAGAAGATGGTAAAAGTGAACATTATTTTAGGAGTCAGCAAACTAACATGGACTGGAATGGGTGAATTTAACTCAAATGACCATTATATTACTACTGTTGAGAGGAAACCCTTAGAAGAAATGGAGTAGCCATCAGAGTCAATAAAAGAGTCTGAAATGCAGTACTTGGATGCAATCTCAAAAATGACAAAATGATCACTGTTCATTTCCAAGGCAAACCATTCAATGGCACAGTAATCCATGCCCTGACAAGTAATGCTTAAGAAGCTGAAGTTAAACAGTTCTATGAAGACCTACAAGACCTCCTAGAACTAACACCCAAAAAGGTCCTTGTAATTATAAGGGACTGGAATGCAAAAGCAGGAAATTAAGAAACACCTGGAGTAACAGACAAATTTGGCCTTGGAGTACAGATGAAATGGAGCAAAAGCTAACAGAGTTCTGCCAAGAGAATGCACTGGTCATAGCAAACACCCTCTTCCAACAACACGAGAGAAGACTCTACACATGGACATCACCAGATGGTCAACACTGAAATCAGGTTGATTATATTCTTTGCAGCCAAAGATGGAGAAGCTCTATACAGTCAGCAAAAACAAGACTGGGAGCTGACTGTGGCTCAGATCATGAACTCCTTATTGCCAAATTCAGACTTAAATTGAAGAAAGTAGGGAAAACCACTAGACCATTCAGGTATGACCTAAATCAAATCCCTTATGATTATACAGTGGAAGTGAGAAATAGATTTAAGGAACTACATCTGATAGATAGACTGCCTGATGAACTATGGATGGAGGTTCGTGACATTGTACAAGAGGCAGTGATCAAGATGATCGCCAAGAAAAGAAAAATGCAAAAAGGTAAAATGGTTGTCTGAGGAGGCCTTACAAATAGCTGAGAAAAGAAGAGAAGTGAAAGGCAAAGGAGAAAAGGAAAGATATACCCATTTGAATGCAGAGTTCCAAAGAATAACAAAGAGAAACAAGAAGCTGTCCTCAGTGATCAATGCAAAGAAATAGAAGAAAACAATAGAGTAGGAAAGACTAGAGATCACTTCAAGAAAATTAGAGATATCAAGGGAACATTTTCATACTGTTCATGGGGTTCTCAAGGCAAAAATATTGAAGTGGTTTGCCATTCCCTTCTCCAGTGGACCACATTCTATCAGACCTCTCTACCATGACCCGACTGTCTTGGGTGGCCCCACAGGGCATGGCTTAGTTTCATTGAATTAGACAAGGCTGTGGTCCCTGTGATTAGATTGACTAGTTTTCTGTGATTATGGTTTCAGTGTGTCTGCCCTCTGATGCCCCCTCACACCTACCATCTTACTTAGGTTTCTCTTACCTTGGGCGTGGGGTATCTCTTCACAGCTGCTCCAGCAAAGCGCAGCCGCTGCTCCTTACTTGGAGGAGGGGTATCTCCTCACCGCCTCCCCTCCTGACCTTGAATTTGGAGTAGGTCCTCTCAACCCTCCTGCGCCGGCCCAGCCACGGCTCCTTGGACATGGGGTAGCTCCTCCCAGCCACTGCCCCTGACCTCGGACATGGGGTAACTCCTCTCAGCCATTCCTGCGCAATCACAGTCTGGCACTCTCAGCCGCCACCCCTGACTTCGGACGTGGGGTAGCTCCTCTCAGCCACGCTTCTGCTTATTTCACACTTATTTTTTGGGGGCTCCAAAAATCATAGTAGATGGTGCTTGGAGCCATCAAATTAAAAGATGCTTACTCCTTGGAAGAAAAGTTATGGCCAACCTAGATAGCATATTCAAAAGCAGAGACATTACTTTGCCACCAAAGTCCTGTCTATTCAAGCCTATGGTTTTTCCAATAGTCATGTATGGATGTGAGAGTTGGACTGTGAAGAAAGCTAAGTGCTGAAGAATTGATGCTTTTGAACTGTGGTGTTGGAGAAGACTCTTGAGAGTCCCTTGGACTGCAAGGAGATCCAATGAGTCCATTCTAAAGGAGATCAATCCTGGGTGTTCTTTGGAAGGAATGATGCTAAAGCTGAAACTCCAATACTTTGGCCACCTCATGCGAAGAGTTGCTTCATTGGAAAAGACTCTGATGCTGGGAGGGATTGGGGGCAGGAGGAGAAGGGGACGACAGAGGATGAGATGGCTGGATGGCATCACTGACTTGATGGACATGAGTTTGAGTGAACTCTGGGAGTTGGTGATGGACAGAGAGGCCTGGCATGCTGCAATTCATGGGGTCACAAAGAGTTGGAGAAGACTGAGCGACTGAACTGAACTGAACTGAATTGAAGGGAACATTTCTAGCAAAGATGGGCACAATGAAGGACAGAAATGGTAGGGACCTAAAAGAAGCAGAAGATATTAAGAAGAGGTGGGAAGAATGCACAGATGCAAATAAGATCTTCATGACCGAGGTAACCACAGTGGTTATCTCACCACAACCACGATCACTCACCTAGAGCCAGACATCCTGGAATATGAAGTCAAGTGGGCCTTAGGAAGGATCACTATGAACAAAGCTGGTGGAGTTAATGCAATTCCAGTTGAGCTATTTCAAATCCTCAAAGATGATGCTGTGAAAGTACTGCACTCAATATGCCAGCAAACTGGAAAACTCAGCAGTGGCCACGGGACTGGAAAAGGTGAGCTTTCATTCCATCCCAAAAAGAGGCAGTGCCAAAGAATGCTCAAACTACTGCACAATTACACTCATCTCAGATGCTAGCAAAGTAATGCTCAAAATTCTCCAAGTCAGGCTTCAACAGTACATCAACTGTGAACTTTCTGATGTTCAAGCTGAGATCAAATTGCCAACATCTGCTGGATCATTGAAAAAGCATGAGAGTTCAAGAAAAACATCTACTTCTACTTTATTTGGCTATGCCAAAGACTTTGACTGTGTGGATCACAACAAACTGTGGAAAATCCTTAAAGAAATGGAATACCAGACCACCTGACCTGCCTCCTGAGAAATCTCTATGCAGGTCAAGAAGCAACAGTTAGAACTAGACATGGAACAACAGACTGGCTCCAAATCAGGAAAGGAGTCCATCGAGTACATATATTGCCACCCTGCCTATTTAACTTACATGCAGAGTACATCATGAGAAATGCTGGACTGGATGAAGCACAAGCTGGAATCAAGATTGCCAGGAGAAATATCAATAACCTCAGATATGCAGATGACACCACCCTTATGGCAGAAAGTAAAGAGGAACTAAAAAGCCTCTTGATGAAAGTGAAAGTGGAGAGTGAAAAAGTTGGCTTAAAGCTCAACATTCAGAAAACTAAGATCATGGCATCCGGTCCCATCACTTCATGGGAAATAGATGGAGTAACAGTCGAAACAGTTGCTGACTTTATTTTTAGGTCTCCAAAATCACTGCAGATGGTGACTGTGACCATGAAATTAAAAGATGCTCCTTGGAAGAAAAGTTATGACCAATGTAGACAGCACATTAAAAAGCAGAGACATTACTTTGCCAACAAAGGTCCGTCTAGTCAAGGCTATGGTTTTTCCAGTAGTCATGTATGGATGTGGGAGTTGGACTATAAAGAAAGCTGAGAGCTGAAGAATTGATGCTTTTGAACTATGGTATTGGAAAAGACTCTTGAGAGTCCCTTGGACTGCTAGGAGATCTGACTAATCCATCCTAAATCAGTCCTGAATATTGATTGGAAGGTCTGATACTGAAGCTGAAACTGCAGTACTTTGGCCACCTGATGTGAAGAACTGCCTCATTTGCAAAGACCCTGATGCTGGGAACAATTGAAGGCAGGAGGAGAAGGGGATGACAGAAGGTGAGATGGTTGGATGGCATCACAGAATCAATGGACAAGATTGAAGGCAGGAGGAGAAGGGGATGATAGAAGGTGAGATGCTTGGATGGCATCACCGTCAATGGACATGATTGGCTTACTCAACCCTGGGAGTTGGTGATAGACAGGGAAGCCTCGCGTGCTACAGTCCAAAGTTGCAAAGAGTCGGACACGACTGAGTGACTGAACTGAACTGAACTGAAGAAGAGACACAGACAGCTTGCTTGCTCGCTCCATCTCTCTGTCTCTGCCATATGAGGATACAGGGAGAAGGCAGTGCTTTGCAAACTAGGAAGAGAGCTCTTATCAGAACCCAATTGTCGTGACATTCTGATCTTGAACTTCTAGCCTCCAAAACAGTGGAAAAGTAAACACTGTTTAAATTACTCAGTCCATGGTATTGTTATGGCAGGCTAATCTAGAAAAGCATTACCCTCAGTAAGATTATTTAAACAGTGAGAAAGAAAACTTACAAGTAAATGATACATTTCCCTCTTATTTTGATTCTTACTTCTTCCATCATCCCAGTTAGATGAAAAATATATACATACATGATACAAACATACATACACGTCCAGATGGATAGAGCATTGATAGATTAAAGCATGATTTCAGATCTAAGTATGGATTTAATATATATGGGCTTAATCTGCTATCTTTTTGGTTGGTCGCTTACCATTTGTTGAAAAACTGCTATTTACTTTTAATGAAATTTCTGCATAATCTTTTACATAGTGCTATTTTAGTAAATTTCAGTATACTCTTCAATTGTAATCTTGACTTATTACCTTAGTCCACACTAAGCAAGCCTTGGATAACTGTTCTTAATAACGTCACTCAAAAGTGGCTGTTGATGTAAAACATAGCCCCAGAGCTGTTACATATATATTAAGTAACTTTTTCAGAAGCCTAAATTAACAAATTTCAGGGTTGAAAAGTATAGACTTTCCTTCAACATGTTACCTTTTTGCCGACTGTTTCCATGTCTGCAAAATGCAGATGGATTTACTTTCTTCTCTACCTATCACCCTTCTAGAAGATCACATTTGACTCTGCACACAAATCAATCTTGAGAATGTGTTTGACAGTTCACCAGGCTATAATCCCATTAGGAGAGAAAAGTATGTGTTATCTTTTTTGTATCCCCAGTCTGACCCATAATTGGTACTCAATTAATATGTTAGGAAATACAGCCAGTTCACAGTTATCTAAAATAGCCTAAAATACAGTCTATGAGAAAGCCAAATAAGAGCTATTAGATTATCCATGTCTTCTCTGGGTCCTACTTCCTTTGCCTAATTTTTTGGAAACACAGTCATTCATTTTGATGGCTCTCTGAAGAGCTTATTACTTTGCAGCTATTATCTACTTTAGGTCTGGAAAATAACGCAATGACACTCCAGTTTCTAATTTGAAGATGAGAAACTTGGACATACAATAGATCAAAGATGCTTGTGCAGTTATACAGTCAGTGAGCAGGGATGAGATGGGCTGTGCTTTGCTTTAACAGCAAATGTCGTTACTTTTCCATTAGTGATAATATCATTCTTAAATTCAATACTTCTGCTCCAGTTGCGTAAGACATTAACATTAAAGGAAGTTTAGTAAGGGGTGTATGAGGAAACTGTACTATTTTTGTAAGTTTTTCATGAGTCTAAACTTATTTCAAAATAGAAAGTTAAAAAAATTAAATGATAATAGCAAATATTTAGATAATATTCAACAGGTCTTAAGGTCACTTTTCAAGTGCTATACCTATATTAGCTAATCATACAGAGATAAGTCTTATATTCAAAGATTCAAAGTCTAAGGTGATTTCAGATTTCACCATTATTGAAATATAAAATAGTGCCTTTTAAACATCCTCATACACAAAGATAATATCTGTGGCCAATTTGTACCAAAGTAAAGCTATTCACATATATACAGTAATTTATATATATATAAAGCTGTTTATGTATGTCGAAAGTTATTTTTATGTATAAAAAGTTAACTATATACAATATATAAATTTCCGAGTTTCAAAATTTGAAAAGCAATGCCTCTGAAGTTTTTTTGTGTTTTTTTTTTTTTGTAAGTCTCTCAGTCATATCCGACTCTTTGTGACCATAAGGAGTATACAGTCTATGGAATTCTCCAGGCCAGAATGCTGGAGTGGGTAGTTTGAAAAAAATGCCTCTGAAGTATAATGAGAGAATTATGAGATCAACAGTTATATAAGGAAAGATTAAATATCAAAACCACCAGATTACACATGACAATGAAGTCCAATTTTTCCCTCCTTAAGGATACAAAAGTATCCATATCTTCAGAAAATGAAGTAGGGAAAAACTATGGGCGTGACTAAAGCGACTTAGCATTAGTACTAGCACTATATTAAATTTAAGCGATACTTCACCTTTTTAGCATTATCCTCCTTGACTGACATTTCTATGAATTTGGAACTCCTCCAATCCTCCAATCTTTTTACCTTCACAAACTCATGAACATATAGGGAAAGTCTGTTCAAAATTTAAAGTTCTCTATATAGCTATCTCCTAGATTGGTCAAACAATTAATAGATTGATCTGATATATCTTTCAGTGAACCATGTGCAGTTATGTATAAATGCACATAGACAACAGGGCACTCTGAAGCATGCTCGTTTTGAAAGTACTTACTTCTTAAAAATCTTTTCATTTTGAGGGGACTAGCTTATTGAAAGGGAAGTTGGCATGATACTGAAGCCCAAGTTAGCATCTGAAAGTAATGACCACTTAGTTACTTAAAGAACAGTAAGCAGGTATTTCATTGGATCAACAAAACACTTTGATCAGAAATCAATTCTTATAGCACCTCATTGGCATATCATGTATCCAATTATGCACAGAGTTTTTGATTTGCATCTGACAAAGTTAGGTATGTGAGAAATAGGTATTTCTTTTCGGTAAGCTTCCCTGGTGGCTCCGAGGGTAAAGCATCTGCCTGCAAGATGGAAGAACTGGGTTAGATCCCTGAGGCCTAGGTTCGATCCCTGGGTCAGAAAGATCCCCTGGAGAAGGAAATGGCAACCCACTCCAGTACTCTTGCCTGGAAAACCCCACAGACGGAGAAGCCTGGGGCAGGCTACAGTCCGTGGGGTCGCAAAGAGTTGGACACGACTGAGCGACTTCACTTTCACTTTCAGTAATCCAGTTTAAGATCTGATCACTCAATCCACAGGGCTGCAATCTTAACCATTCTTGGTTATATTTTTGTTTTGTTTCCTTTTCTTGGGTTATATCAGTGATTTAGAATCCTAAGCAATACCAAGACAGAGGAAAGGATAGACCTAGGTGCAGCTGGGGCTCTCTGAATGTTGAGATCATCTAGCTGTTAACATATTTTACAAGATATCCACTGTCCCTGCATCAGGAGTATTCAGGGCCTTTGTGATTGTATTTTCATGAGTGCAAAAGCACCTATGATCCAGTTTCCTTAGGCCATGACTATGTAGCAATCCCTTTCAACCTCTTCCTGGGGAACACCACTGGAGCTGTCTTAAATTGTCCCAGGTGTTACACACCTCTCTTTATTCTGCAAAGTCAGAGTAAATCTCTTTTTAGCTTTATAGGGAATCCTTCTTTCCACATGCCTTTTGTTAATGCTAACTTCTTCCACACATCCTATCTCACTTCTATCTTATCAATCAATCATATAAATTTTACTAAGAGCTTAGATTTTGGGAATGGCATGTGTTGTATGCCAGGAGAGTAGTAAGAATTTCAGGGCTTTGAACAGTGCTTTTGGCCTTGCTTTGTGTATTCTTGAGACCCCAACATATATCTTTCCTGAGGCAAAAAATAATCTCATAATATAGAGAGACTAAAAGCATGCAAGTTCATATTTTAAAATATTATGCAGCTACATATAGCATTTCAAACACTGAAAAATATCATTCACTTGTATTTACCAAATACAATACTTCTATTTGAAACAAACTGTACCTAAACAAGGGGCTTCCCAGATTCCACTAGTGGTAAAGAACTCACCTGCCAATGCTGGAGACATAAAAGACCTGAGTTCGATCTTGGGTTAGAAAGATGCTCTGGAGGAGGGCATGGCAACCCACTCCTGTATTCTTGGCAGGAGAATCCCATGGACAGAGGAACCTAGCAGGCTACAGTCCATAGGTTACAAAGAGTTGGACATGACTGGAGTGATTTAGCACACATGCACACCTAACCAAGAGAGCAGGCATCCTTGGTGGCTTAGATGGTAAAGAATCTTTCAAATTGTGTTGCTGGAGAAGAGCCTTGAGAGTCCTTTGGATTGCAAGGATATCAAAGCAGTCAAACCTAGAGGAAATTAACATTGAATATTCATTAGAAGAACTGATGCTGCAGCTGAAGCTCCAATACTTTGGCTACCTGATGCGAAGAGCTGACTCTTCACAAGACCCTAATGATGGGAAAGGTTGAGAGCAAGAAGAGAAGGAGGCAGAAGAGGAGGAGATGGTTCGGTGGCATTACAGGCTCAATGAACATGAGTTTGAGCAAGCTCCATGAGGTAGTGAAGGACAGGGAAGTCTGGCATGCTGCAATCCATGGCATCGCAGAGTCCAATGCAACTTAGTGACTAAACAACGAAACCAGAGCAAGTTAGTACTGGTATGGAAAGGGTTAACCAAGTACACTAAGGCTAAATCTCTCTTTATTGTTAAAATATATTGCATATGCAGATACCTGAGGAAACTGCTACTGTAATTATAATAATCCCTTCTTGCTTGGGGGTAGAACTAAGTCAGTATAGACATCATTATTTTCTGTTGCTATGAGCTACTTCAAGAGACTTTTCAGGCAGCCTTTGCTTTTTCTTTATCCCTTAGTTCTGTATTTTCAATATTAATGACCAGCCCTCTTCTCTATTTCTAATGTCATGAAAAGAGTGGTATCAACTATCCCTATGTTGAAATTGCCTATACCTTTTCTCTCCCTTTATATTATACAATTTTATGATCCCTTTGAAACAAAAACCTCAAGGTTTACAAGCTTGGAGATTTGAAATGTTCAGAATAGAATGTAAAGTGTGCAGATATTGTTGTTTACGTTTGTGAGGACTTCAGAGCTATTTGTTCAGTAAAATAGTTCGTGAGCCAATGGTTATGATTTTGAGAAGCTTGATAGTTAAGTTTATCTCCCCAAAGCAACATGGCTCCCAAGACTCTGGAAAGAATGTTGGATACAATTAGGTTGCTATCATAAAATACCTAGTTTTAAATTTAGATAAAAAACTGTCAAGATTTGTGACTTTAAGAGTAATAGACAATACGCTGAAGGAAGTTTTGGTGAACTATTTCTAGCTTGAAAGAGAAAGACGGAGAGAGCATCCCTCCATGCTAATACTCTTTTCTTAAGAGTGCTGTGGAATTCAGGAGCAAAATTTCTTTGACACCAATTTCCAGGTTATTCTTTTAACATAAGAAATTATATACACTGGAATAAAGGTGAAACAATTTCTTAATATGAACTATAACTAGAATCATGGTTCAATACCATCAGTTTTTAAAAATTAATCAAGTAAATAAATAAATTTTACTTCCAGGCCACCAAAGAAATCCAGGGACATCCCTCCTTCTACTTTGTATTACTATGAACTAAAATCAGTTACCCTTTGGAACTTCTGTCATGGAGTAGTAACTTCAACAAACTGGAAAAATGCTGCTCTTGACAGATTGATTGTTAGCTAGCATGATGACAGTATATAGAGAAGTGCCAAGACAAAAATAAATGATCTCAAATAAGTAAAAAAAATATTGTGAAATAAGGAAAGAATTGATTGTTTGGGTCACTTACCAGAAAGCAAAAAAAATAGAAACATCTCCTGAGAAGTTAAGACAGCACATCTGCTTTAGAAAGCATTAGGTGAAGGATTGCCAGCTACAAGGGTTCATCTGTGTCAAATCAATTTTGACTTAGAACAAGGTAATAAATGCTCTGGGAAAGAAAAAAGTACATAACATTTTCTAATTTAGAGTTGTGTTATAGCAACACACGTTTGAGGACCAGGTGACAAGAAATCATTATAAATCAATAATTAATTATGGTAAGTATTTGTGGATTTTCTACCAAAGTAGAAGAAATTTCAATAAAAACTCAGTGTAAGGTTATTTAAATAGTCTTCTAAATTTAATAACTTGGTTCATTCATTGTTTTTTGCCAATAGCATCTGTTAAAACTAAACGACTAAGAGTGTTTTATGTGTTCCATATTGATTAAAATATTCAGTGTAAACCTGTGTTCATTTCTAGGCATAATATCATGCAGCAACTTTTTGACATTTTTTTAAGTTAAAAAAATAGCTAGGATAGAAGAAATATGTGATTATTTCATTATTAGATTAACTTCACCACCCAATAAATTAGTACAACAAAAAGAAAACAATGATAAAGTAAACACTTCAAAGAAGCAGATTAGAATTCACTTTCAGTTAAGGATATAGAAAATTGCTAAAAGTATTAATTCCAACTTAACAATGACAAGAAGCCAGATAAAATAGAAACTTAAATTTTTTTTTTTAATCCATCACGGAACTGAGGAAAAACAAACTTGAATGAACTAAAATTCAAAAACCTATAATTACCACCCTAGAAAAGACCTGATCCACTCCATCCTTGGTGAAGCAGTGGGAGGAAGAGAAAGCTGTCATAAATGGAGATAAGAAGAAATGAGAAAATTTTAAAGGCCACGTGATGTTTTAAAATTCCAAGAAGCCTCATAAGAAAAGATAGTTCATATCCACCTTTCTAGCCCTTTGTCATGGGCTATTACTCTGTTTTCTAGCAGAAGAATGAAAACAGAGAGGGGGAGTTGAGAGAAATGTCACTTAACTGAGGCAGACATGCAGGGATGGCTAAGGACTAACAGTAGGTCAAAAATCTAATTTTAACTATCTGAAGCCTTCTGGGCTCTCACTGAGTACTAGGGGGAGGATTGCTTACAGGGGGCCCCTTGAAACATAAGTGTGCAGAACTTGAAGAGATCTGTGTGCAGAGCCCTCTGTGGCATTGAGGCCCTTGCTACACCCAGTCTCCATTCTGAGTCTGAGGAAAGGGCAAAAGAGGTGAAGAGATTTTCTAAGAGACTTACCAACATGGTGGGTTCAGAGGGCACAGACCCTTCACCAGCCCCTAGTCCCGCAAAACTGGCATGCAGACTATAAGGTAGAGTGAGGAACCCCATGCTTCTGAATACACATGACTGGGATACCTTATGTCTTGCCAGACTCAGATCCCAAGTTCTGCTGAAGGGAGATCTTGATCCAGTGCTAAAATTACTTAAGTCTATGGTGAATGATTCTAGTTAAATAAATAACAAAGCTCAGATGCAGCTAATTACAGAATAAGATTATCTTTCTCATCCTGGAGGCTTGAGAGAAAGGTGCACTCTTCCAGGTGAAAATATAATTTATTTACATAAAGAAGAAAAAAATAGTGTCTCAGGAAAGAAAACCATCCAAATAAATAAACTAGGAGCTTGGCCAGATGCACAAATAGCTTTCAAGAGGTGGATGAAGCTGGAGCCTATTATACAGAGTGAAGTAAGCCAGAAAGAAAAACACCAATACACTATACTAATGCATATATATGGAATTTAGAAAGATGGTAACGACAACCCTGTATGCGAGACAGCAAATGAGACACTGATGTATAGAACAGTCTTTTGGACTTTTGCGGGGCAGGGAAGGATGATTTGGGAGAACGGCATTGAAACATGTATAATATCATATAAGAAACGAATTGCCAGTCCAGGTTTGATGCAAGATACAGGAAGCTTGAGGCTGGTGCGCTGGGATGACCCAGAGGGATGGTATGGGGAGGGAGGTGGGAGGGGGTTCAGGACGGGGAACGTGTACATCCGTGGTGGATTCATGTTGATGTATGGCAAAACCAATACAATATTTTAAAGTAAAAATAATAATAATAATAAAAGGGAAAAAAAGGACTTAAAAATATCTATAATGATGGACTTGGAGGGCATTATTCTAGGTATAGTAAGTCAGACGGAAAGACAAATACTATCTGATATCATTTATATGTGGAATTTTAAAAAATACAACAAACAAGAAACAGACAGGAGAACAACCTGGTGTTCCCCACTGGGGAGAGAGAAGGAGGAGGGGTAATACAGGGGCAGAGAGCAAAGAGGTACAAATTATTAAATATAAAATAAGGTACAAGGATAGCTTATGACACAGATAGCATATGATAGCATATGACATGGGAAATGTAGTAAATATTTTATAGTAACTATAAATGGAATATAACTTTTAAAAATTGTGAATCAATATATTGTACGTCTGAAACTTACATAATACTGTACAGCAACTAGGAAACAACTGTGATGATACGTAGGGGGAAAATGGATAATATCTGTTTTTAACACAAGAAGAAATCTATTAAAATGATCCAAATTAGCATGCTATAAATAAAAATGCAATACAAGAAATTAAATCATTTGATGGATTAGCAGACTAGACATAGAGGAGGAAATGATCTGTGAACTGAGGATGTGCATGCTGGTGCCAAATCACTTGAGTCATGTTCGACTCTTTGCAACCCTATGGACTATAACCCTCCAGGCTCCTCTGTCCATGGGATCTCCAGGCAAGAATCCTGGAGTGTGTTGCCGTGCCCTCCTCCAGGGTATCTTCCCAACCCAAGGATCGAACCTACAGCTCCTGCATCTCTTGCATTGGCAGGTGGATTCTTTACCATTGAGTCACCTGGGAAGCCCTTAAAAATAAGGCAGACAGGTAAATAGTAAAAGGTAGCAAAATATATATCATAAAACACCAAACTTAAACATGCTATGTAACTATTTTAATATACAGCTAAATAGAGATAAAGAAAAAGAAGCACATTAGAGTATATGCTCTGAGCTGAACATTATCCATCTTCTAAATACTTAATTACTAACTTCAAATTTTCCTTAAAAAGTAAATATATAAAATTCTCTTATTCCAAGTTGGATATTTTAAAATCCCAAACTTAAAAGTAAATGCCTAAAATCTTTGTATATTGCAAGTCCTAAATCACCAGTTAATAATCAGTTAAATGAAAGAATATATTATATGGGCCATTACACTATTCAGATAGAATACATAATTTAAGTATTGATTTTGCTTGTCTTTTTTTTTTAAAGGGATCCACTCAATTATGTTGATATATCTTCAGATTAGCTTTTGTTTATCAAAATGTAAGCAAACATTCTTCCATTAATAGCACCAATATTCAATGGCCTTAAGATTTATGATAAATACAGTGACCACCCAAAAATGAAATACAAAACAAGCAAAAGATTTTCCTTAACATTTAAATTCACAGGAGAGGCATCCATATAATAAGAATTCTATATGAACTTCAGAATCATATAAAATAAATATTTTTAGTATTGACTAATTATATTCCACATAGGATACCTTGAATTCTTTTCTTGGTGAAGACTCATAGAATTTTATGATATGTGTATGAAGTGGTGGTGGTATGGAGTTCTGAATATATTTCTGAATGGATAAGGGTATTTATGTAGTTTTCAGATATAGAGGGTTTCTAGAACTATCTACTGTTATTTACAATAATTAATTATGGTTTGTATATTAGGGTATCCTGCTGTTTTATTTTCCATTTCTATAAGACATAAAATTATTATGTTTACAAAATATATTACATATAGGTATGTTAATAAACAGATATCAGTATGATAGTTAGTATAATTCAAAACAGAATCACATTTTAAAAAAGTTGAAATGTAGGGGACATGTATTTTTTTTTAAGTAAAAAAATTTTTATGATTTGTGTTGGTTTCTGATATACAACACAAGTTAGCCATAATTTATACATATAACCCTTACCTCTTGAGCCTCCCTCCCCTAACCCATCCCATCCCTCTAGAGAAGTTGCTGTATAAGACAAGGAACCCCGTCTGGTACTCTGGGATGACCTTGAGGGGAAATGTATCTCTTCATTAAGTTTATAATATTTTCCAGTATTCCACAAATCTCAAATGTCCACTGTGGTTTTGGAAAAAAATCTGGTCATATTCTCACTGGCCAACTAAAGCTTATATAAATTTAGCAGATTTCCCCCAAGAAGTAAAGAGTACTGAGTTCTGTCAGGATACTTGATGTACACCTCTTTGACAGCAATCTTCTGTAAG
Source organism: Bubalus kerabau (assembly GCF_029407905.1). Lineage (NCBI taxonomy): Eukaryota > Metazoa > Chordata > Mammalia > Artiodactyla > Bovidae > Bubalus > Bubalus kerabau. Next base: position 95,665,837 of record NC_073625.1, read on the forward strand.
TCTACTATGCTGCTGCTGCTGCTAAGTCGCTTCAGTGGTGTCCGATTCTGTGCGACCCCATAGATGGCAGCCCACCAGGTTCCCCCTTCCCTGGGATTCTCCAGGCAAGAACAGTGGAGTGGGTTGTCATTTCCTTCTCCAATGTATGAAAGTGAAAAGTGAAAGTGAGGTCATTCAGTCGTGTCTGACTCTTTGTGACCCCATGGACTGCAGCCTACCAGGCTCCTTCGCTATGGGATTTTCCAGGCAAGAGTACTGGAGTGGGTTGCCATTGCCTTCTCCCATAAGTCTATTATAGGGAACTGCTATTATAAAATGAAAGAACATTCAGTCTAACATCATGCAATTTTTTTTCCTTACCTGTAGGCATGACCTCTTAAGCTCCAGGACAACTAATATCTTTTTAAAGGAATATATATGTGTAAATTTAGACGTAAACTAGAAGTAGTGTCGTCCACATTATATATGAACATGAGTTAATCTCAGAAAGTTTTGAAGGAACCTTTCTTCTATGATTCATATTTATAAAGGAATGTCTCAGTTCAGTTCAGTCGCTCAATCATGTCTGACTCTTCGAGCCCATGGACTACAGCATGCCAGGCTTCCTTGTCCATTACCAACTCCTGGAGTTTACTCAAACTCATGCCCATATATACGGTGATGCCATCCGATCATCTCATTTTCTGTCGTCCCCTTCTCCTCCCGCCTTCAATCTTTCCCAGAATCAGGGTCTTTTCCAATGAGTCAACTCGTCTCACCAGGTGGCCAAAATACTGGAGTTTCAGCTTCAGCATCAGTACTTCCAATGCAAATTCAGGACTGATTTCCTTTAGGATGGACTGGTTGGATCTCCTTGCAATCCAAGGGAACCTCAAGAGTCTTCTCCAATACCACAGTTCAAAAGCAGCAATTCTTCAGCGCTCAGCTTTCTTTATAGTCCAACTCTCACATTCATACATGACTACTGGAAAAATAATAGCCTTGACTAGATGGACCTTTGTAATCAAAGTAATGTCTCTGTTTTTTAATATGCTGTCTAGGTTGGTCAGAGCTTTTCTTTCAAGGAGTAAGCGTCTTTTAATTTCATGGCTGCAGTCACCATCTGCAGTTATTCTGGAGCCCAAAAAAATAAAGGCTGTCACTGTTTCCACTGTTTCTCCATCTATTTACCATTAAGTGATGGGACCAGATGCCATGACCTTTGTTTTCTGAATGTTAAACTTTTTAAGCCAGCTTTTTCACTCTCCTCTTTCACTTTCATCAACAGGCTCTTAAGTTCTTCTTCACTTTCTGCCATAAGGGTGGTGTCATCTGTATATCTGAGGTTATTGATATTTCTCCTGGCAATCTTGATTCCAGCTTGTGTTTCATCCAGTCCAGCGTTTCTCATGATGTACTCTCCATATAAGTTAAATAAGCAGAGTGACAATATATAGCCTTGACACACTCCTTATCCTATTTGGGACCAGTCTGTTCCATGTCCAGGTCTAACTGTTGCTTCCTGACCTGCATACAGGTTTCTCAAGAGGCAGGTCAGGTGATCTGGTATTCCCATCTCTTTCAGAATTTTCCACAGTTTGTTGTGATCTACACAGTCAAAGGCTTTGGCATAGCCAATAAAGCAGAAGTAGATGTTTTTCTGGATCTCTTTTGCTTTTTTGATGATCCAGTGGATATTGGAAATTTGATCTCTCGTTCCTCTGCTTTTTCTAAAATCAGCTTGAACAACTGCAAGTTCAGGGTTTATATACTGTTGAAGCCTGGCTTGGAGAATTTTGAGCATTACTTTGCTTGTGTGTGAAATGAGTGCAATTGTGCCATAGTTTGAATGTTCTTTGCATTGCCCTTCTTTGGGATTGGAATGAAAACTGACCTTTTCCAGTCCTGTGGCCACTGCTGAGTTTTCCAAATTTGCTGGCATATTGAGTGCTGCACTTTCACAGCATCATCTTACAGGATTTTAAATAGCTCAACTAGAATTCCATCACCTCCACCAGTTTTGTTCATAGTGATGCTTCCTAAGGCCCACTTGACTTCACATTCCATGATGTCTGGCTCTAGGTGAATGATAACACCATCATAGTTATCTGGATCATGAAGATCTTTTTTGAATAGTTCTTCCTTGTATTCTTGCCAGTTCTTAATATCTTTTGCTTCTGTTAGGTTCATTCCATTTCTGTCCTTTATTGTGCCTATCTTTGCATGAAATATTCCCTTGGTATCTCTAATTTTCTTGAAGAGATCTCTAGTCTTTCCCATTTTATTGTTTTCCTCTATTTCTTTGCACTGATCATTGAAGAAGGCTTTCTTATCTCTCCTTGCTATTCTTTGGAAGTCTGCATTTAAATAGGTATATCTTTCCTTTTCTCCTTTGCCTAAAGTTTCTCTGCTTTTCTCAGCTATTTGTAAAGCATCCTGCAACAACCATTTTGCCTTTTTGCATTTTTTTCTTGGGGATAGTCTTGATCACTGCCTCCTGTACAATGTCATGAACCTCCGCCCGCAGTTCTTCAGGCACTCTGTCTACCAGATCTAATCCTTTGAATCTATTTCTCACTTCTACTGTATAATCGTAAGGGATTTGATTTAGATCATACCTGAATGGTCTAGTGGTTTTTCCCAATTTCTTCAATTTAAGTCCGAATTTGGCAATAAGGAGTCCATGATTTGAGCCACAGTCAGCTCCTGGTCTTATTTTTGCTGACTGTATAGATCTTCTCCACCTTTGGCTGTAAAGAATATAATCAATCTGATTTTGGTATTGACCATCTGGTGATGTCCATATGGAGCTTCTCTTGAATTGTTGGAAGAGTGTGTTTGCTGTGACCAGTGTGTTCTCTTTGCAAAATACTTGTTAGCCTTTTACCTGCTTCATTTTGTACTCCAACACCAAATTTGCCCATTACTCCAGGTATCTACTGACTTCCTACTTTTGCATTCCAGTCCCCTATAATGAAAAGGACATGTTTCTTAAAGGGCATATATATTTTTAATTATTTACAAATTTAAATTATGTTAAAAATTACTAATGTTTCCACAAGAATTCTGATCCCCTCCTTCTTCCAGGCACATGCCCTTTGAGCTATATCCTGCCACTAATGTTGAACAATGATATATAAGCAGGAACTGTATGAGTTACTTCTCAGAGGAAGAGTTACAGAACCAGTACACAATTCTCCATTGTTCTTCTAGTTTATAGTGAATAGAGCAGTATGTTTATATGAAGATAATATCTAAGCTTCTTGGAAGACTGAGCTAATCATTTGAAAAGAGGTAGTCTTGGGGAGAAAAAGGGAGAGTGCATATGTTTATTTTATTTATTCAACAAAATGTTATTGAGACTCTACCTGTCTGCCATCATTTTAGGTACAATGGTAAATAAGGCCTTACCCATGGGAAATAAACATTTTCTGTTTTAAGCCACTGATCTTTTAAGCTTATTTGTTATCTTACCATAAACCAACCTAATATGACTAAAACCATACTAAAAATTTAATCAATGAAGTTTGAGTTAATGTGGCCCAGTAATGACTAGTTTTTCAGGTGTAGATGGACCAAATAGGTGACCAGTTTGGAAAAAGTTTAATGTTACACTTTTAATACAAAACAAATGCAAGAACACTATAAAAAAAATGGAAATAAAAAGTAACACGAAGAAGAAAAGTTATCCATAATTTCATCATCAAATATAGCCATTCAAATTGTTCTTTTATACTCTTCATATAAAATATATCAAAAAATTAGTTTGAAGTGATCATAAACTCATTGAATTTATCTTTCCTATAAGGTGCTCCATCAGTTGAATATTTCAAAAATTTATAAAATAAATCTTTTATATCTGCTACTGTATAGAACATGACTTTCCCAGAATTTGACTTCATGTATAGATTTTGACAAGGCCTTATTATATGGTGGCTCAGATGGTAAAGAATCTGCCCACAATGGGGAGACCCAGGTTTGATCCCTGGGTCAGGAAGATCCCCTGGAGAAAGAAATGACAACCCACTCCAGTATTCTTTCTTGGAAAATTCCATGGACAGAGGAAACTGGTGGGCTAAGGTCCATGGGGTCACAAAGAATCTAACACAATTGAGTGACTAACACTTTTACTTTTCACTAATATTACTAAACCAACATCCATTATTCTGCCTTGAAATAACTCTATCTGAATTGAAATACACCTGTCTCCACAACATCAACGCTAATAGAGTTTCTATTCACCCATTTATTTTGTCAATACTACAGTTTCATTACTTTTTTGGTAATTAAGAAAGTCATCACTTTTATTTTATTTGCATTACTATAAAGTCAAGATAATCTTTGAATAGTAATTTGTATTTAATTAAAACAATAAAAATGGGAGGACAGAAAAATGTTTTTCTAAACTAATCAATCTAATTTACCAGTAAATTGAATTATGTCAAATGAGCATTAAAAGTCAGATAAAATCCAAGCCATGTTTCACTCACCATCAAAGTGTGCATAGCTCTATTCTCCTTAGCAAAATCTCAGTTTTAAAACTGTTCTTAGTTTTGAGAATTCTGTTATCAAGTTCTCCTATAAAACATTAGCAAACTTCTACGAATTCCCATACGTGGCATGGAGCATTCTTTTGTTCTCCAAAGAATAAAAAAGGTAAGGTCACTGTGACCTACATTGAAGATAAAAATAAAGATTTCTTTTTGAAAATGCTTCATTTTAAAGGTTAAATAGAAAGCTGAAAAAAATTCACTTAGCTAAAATTAAATTTCCACTTAAAATGATCATGAAGAATATGCTTTGTTTTGGTATCTTCACAGCGTTAGTTGATGAGTAAAAGGTACCTTTCCATTCCCTTTAAACTCTGGTTCAACATTTTCTACCTCTGCAATTGGCAAAGAACCATCAATTGTTTAGTTTATAATTGTTTGAAAATGGAATTCTTCATATTAACTATACTTGTAATAATATTGTTGCCTATGAAACATGTCTCAGCATTCTCTGTTACATCTTCAGAAGACACAGTCTTTCATAACTTTGCCACTTTGATTTGGACCTTCTTTCCCTGTTTGTCTTGCACTTTTCAAATTTTCCTTCTAATCTTCACAGAGATAGACTGCTTTTCCGGGGCTCATGAGTTGGGCTGCTGCACAGAAACAAATGTTGTGATTTCATGCTGAAGCTCTCCATGCCTGAAGAATAGGCCATTAGTTCCTCACACTTCACTGAATGTTATGTGTATGTTTTCCTCTGAGAAAGCTGAGTGGGCTGGGGTACTGTTTCTTTCTAGCAGGCTTATTTGCTTGCATTTTCTGGATGCCGATTTTTGTACCATGCTTTTCTCTGTATCTTTCCTGAAACTTCTGCTCATCTCAGCTCTGTGTTTTTATTCTCTGCTTTTGTTTTTTTATATCTTGGGCTTCATGCTTCTCTCTCAATCACTTGTTAAGCCAGGCAGCAAATATTCTATCTTAAAGCCATTTGGAAACAGTCTCCCACTTGAAAATTTACTAAGAGTAGTTATAAAGAGAGGGGCATTATGAGATACAGAAGGTTTGTAACCTACTGTCTAATAACAGAAAAATCTGTTTTGGAAATAAAGATGTCTGGGACTCAGTTTATATACTATCAATGTTAATATGTGCCATTGAGTCAGCCCTTGATTTTAGCTATTTTGCATCAGTAATCTCCCCTCTGGTCACCATGTCAGTGGAGTAAACTTTATTTTGAGATCCTACTTATCAAACTGTGCTTTTTTGATGTTTGCTCACATCATGCCTTCTCCTCCCTTCTCATGCTTTCTCTCATCTTTGTGCTTTAGCTCCTACTGTCCTGCTGAGTAATCAAACAAATCTCTAGACATTGTGGTCTTGCTGCTCATCTTAGTAAAGGAAAAAAACAAATAACAGCTGCCGAAATTGTGAACCTTCCTTCCTGGCTGTCAAACTTAGTGAAAACAGATGCCTCAAGGAGTCGTTTGTAATTCAAGCAGGCAGAGGAGAAAAAGAAACCCCTTATTTGCTGAAACTAGAGAAGTTTTGCTAGGTCAACCCAACTCCCATCTTCACCATCTTCATTTGCTTCAGAAATAGCAAATCCTGACAGTCTTGCAACTGCCCGACACTACCTCTCTAAACTAAGGATATTACTTATACTGATGATGCATAGAAAGGTGCCCAGGAAAAGTATATGACCTGGAACAAAAATGATTAAAACTGACTCTAATAAAATGAATTAAATATTTTAAGATATTAAGCATTCTTCCAGTGAGGCAGAGAACCATTTCTATAAGACTGAACAAGAATCTGAATACTTGAGACACTAGAAAGAACACTGAAACTGCTGAAAGATGTGAGATCTGGTTAAGGAACTTCCGCAAGTCATTTACACTTCTAATCTTTATTTTTCTGCAAGGCTTAAATGAGGGGCATTAAGTCCGATGACACATAAAGTCCCTTATATCACTAAGGTTTCATGAATCAGTGAATTGAATGCCACTGTTAATAATTTACTATCAAATTACTGCCAAAATAATACAGTCATTCTAATCAGGCCAAAATTTGCCAATATGTATAATTAGAAAATATTATTCAATTTACCCTGAGATTGCCTATGCCCAGTTTTTAGCAACAAATGCTTGACATAGAGCCTACTACATCTGTAGCTATTTTATGGCTAGTCTGTCAACCTATTAGAACAAGGAAAATGAAAAGCAAACAAAAACTAGAAATCTACTCCTTGATTGGTCCTTTAAGGATAGGAACAAGAACTCTAACTGTATTTGTGCCTATTAAAGAATTATAAAGAAGCTACATGGGACCCTTACAGTGTGAAGAAGTGGGAGACAGAAGGGGATGATGATGCATCCCCTGGGATTTCAGGAAGATCAAAATTGCTGAGAAATGAAGCAAGCTGAGATTGCGTGAACCCTGAGAGAAAAGCAGTTCTGCACCGGGTAGGAGGTGGGGGGAGGACTTAAAATGATGGAAAGTGGGAGAAGGATAAATGAGAAAAGAATGGTGCGAACTATGAACTACAAGCAAACAGGATTAATTCGTCTTAATTCATATGCAATTTGTTGAACACTGGAGGAAGTTAGTCACTCTAGACTACCCCTCATACCAAATTCCCATAACAGGCTCCAAGAATTAATAAGATTGGTACAGAAAGTCATAATCAATGACATTTATTTCTTTATTTGACTGTGTCAGGTCTTAGTTGCAGCCTGTGGGGTCTTGGTTGCATCACGTGGGAGCTTTCACTGTGGTGCATGGAGTCTCTAGTTGTAGTTTAAAGGGCTTAGTTGTTTCACAGCATGTGAGATCTTAATTCCCTGTCCAGGCATGAAACCTGTGTCCCCTGCATTGAAAGGTGACTTCTTAACCACTGGACCACCAGGGAAGTCCCTCAACGACAGTCATTGAATTATATTGCTAGAAATTGAGGTTTAAGTGTCAGTTAAAATCTTGTGCTTCCATGGTGGTGTTTTTTCATGGGATCTTGTCTTTTTTAAAAATTCCAGATGCTAAGGTTTAACATTTGGGAAGTTCTAGCTCCTTAGAAAGCTACATATAATGACATGGGCTCTTAGATTGTCCTTATTCCAAAAGAAATACCCTCCTCCATCTCACTTTCCACATAAACATAATAAAAGTTGGTAAGAATCAAGGTGAGCAACAGGATAAATAAATTTACATCGACTTGTGTTGCCTTAAGAAAAAAATTCAGTTTGCATCAGTTTTCCCTTGAATGCTTCTCTTAATATTACCTACTATCACCATTTACATTAAGCCAATTAAGAATAGCAAAGAGGCTACTTTATTTACATTTGGAAAATATTTTATTTAGCAATGGCAAGTATTTTTTTTTTCTATACCTCCAAGTTTTCTCCCTAGATTACCAAGAGATTCTATTGTGAAAGTGAAGTCGCTCAGTCGTGTCCGACTCTTAGTGACCCCATGGACTGTAGCCTACCAGCTCCTCTGTCCATGGGGTTTTCCAGGCAAGACTACTGGAGTGGGCTGCCATTTCTTTCTCCAGGGAATCTTCCCAACCCAGGGATCAAACCCCGGTCTCCCGCATTGCAGACATGCGCTTTACTATCTGAGCCACCAGGGAAGCCCAAGATTACCAAGAGATTCTATTGTAGAGAAAGTAAAAAAGCAACCAAACAAACATGAAACAAACCTCTTATAATAATAAACAGATTGTTTTTTCCTAAAGTATCATATTTCACTCAGAAATCTGTGGTAGTGATAGATAGCTATTTGAAGACTTCATTCAGGGATCCTAAATGACAACCAAATGTCATCCTTCTATAACTATTAGCTTTGGAAGGAAATAAACAAATATTTCTCACTGTGCTTGCAGGCTTGTGTGCTTGCTCAGTCATGTCCAACTCTGCTGTCCCATGGACTGTAGCCTGCCATGTTCCTCTGTCCATGGAATTTTCCAGGCAAGAATACTGGAGTGCGTTGCCATTTCCTTCTTCAGGACATCTTCCCGACCCAAGGATTGAACCTGTGTCTTCTGCATTAACAGGCAGATTCTTTAGCACTGAGCTACCTGGGAAGCCATTTCTCACTGTAACCTTTCCTTTACCTTACCTAAAGTTTATCCAAATTCTTAAAGATAGGAAGGCAAGCCCAACGTTTGAAAGTGCAACCCTACTCCAATTAGACTTTTGCCCACAAAACTCCACTGAAGCAGCTACCAAGGAGATAACTTATTGGACTGCAGTTTTCTAAATCTACTGGTCAGTTTTCAATTCTCATATTATAAACCCTATCTTCACTATTTGGTAAAATACTCACTATTTGACCACTCTCTACTCCTGGAAAAAAACTCATTTTTTCACTTGGATTCCAGGAAACCACCAGTGCTTGGTTTTCCTCCTACCTTAACCTCACTAATATCCCTTTCTGTCTTGTTTGCTAGTGATTTTTACTTTCCTCCCAACCTCTTAACACTGAAGCCCCACAGCTAAGTCCTTGGATCTCTGATCTATTTGCTTTCACTCTTTTAATAATATTATTTAAAGCTTATAATGCCAAGAGTCATGTCTCTGTCCTAGATCACTACTCTGACTACCAGACTTTTATATTCAACTACCAACTCAAATCATCATTAGGTATTTAATTTACATCTCATATTTAATCTCAGATTTAATATCTCCAAAACTGAACTCTTGATCTTAATTCTCAAACCTGTTCTATTTGTAGTCTTTTACATCTCACTTAAAATCAACTCCATTCTTCCCGCTGTTTAGGCCAAAATTCTAAGAGACATCGTTGATACAATTTATTTTTTCACATACTACATCCAGACTGTCAAGAAATGTTGTGGTTTTCATATTCTGATATCTTGCCAGTACCTCACTGCTATCACTTTGGACCAAACCACTTTATCTCTTACCTGGATTCTTATAATAGTCTCTAAAATTATTTCTGTTTGTCTTCTTTCCCCTCTCTGGAATACTTTCTTAACATTACTTAAGCAGCCAAAGTCATTTTTTAAAGTATTTATCATATTATGCTCTCCTCTGTTCAGAACCATGCAAGTGTTTATCTCACTCAAAATGAATGGCAAAGTCCTTATGATGGCCTGTAGAGTTCTACACTATTTACTTTCCTAGTATTTTTCTGACTTTATTTCATCTAGTCAATTTCTTTTTTAAAAAATTGAAAGACAGTTGATATATAATATTATGTTAGTTTCAGGTATAGTATATAGTGATTTGACATTTGCATACATTATGAAATGATCACCACAATAATTCTAGTAACCATCTGTCCCTATATAAAGTTATTACTATATTATAGACCATATTCCTTATGCTGAATATTACATTCTTATAATTTATTTTATAATTACAGATTTGTACCTCTTAATGCTCTACAACTATTTTGCTTACCTTCCCATCACCCTCCTTCTGTCAACTATCTGTTTGTTCCCTGTATCAATGAGTTACTTTTGTTTTGTTTTGTTTTGTTTACATTCCACATATGAGAGATCATGAAGAAGTTGTCTTTCTCTGTCTGACTTATTTCACTTAGCATAATATTCTCTAGATCTATCTATGTTGTCACAAATGACAATATTTTTATGACTGAGCAATATTCCATTACATATATACCATATACTACATCTTTATTATCCATTTGTTTAACAAGAAACACTTAGGATGCTTCCATATCTTGGCTATTGTAAATAATGTCGCAGTGAACATTAAAGCACAAATATTTTTTAAATTTAGTGTTTTCATTTTTTTCAGGTGAATATGAGAAGTGAAATTACTGAATCATATAGCAGTCTTAATTTTAACTTTGAAAAACCCCCATACTGTTTTCCATAGTGGCTGCATCAATTTAAAATCCCATCACCAGTGTATAAGTGTTTCCTATTGTTCACATGCTTAACAATACTTATTTGTTGTCATGTTGAGGATAGTCATTCCAATAGGTGTAAGGAGGTGTCTCATTGTGGTTTTGATTTGAATTTCCTTGATGATTAGTAATGCTGTACATCTTCTCACATGTCTATTGGTTATCTATCTGCTTTCTTTGGAAAAATGTCTATTTGAGTCCTCTGCCCATTTTTTAGTGGGGTTGTTTTTTGATGTTGAATTCTTTGAGCTTTTCATATATTTTGAATATGAAGCCCTTATTGGATATGTCATTTGCAACTATCTTCTCCCATTGAGTAGGCTGTTTTTGCTTTCTTGACGTTTCCTTTTGCTATATAAAAACTTTTAAGTTTGATGTGGCCCATTGTTTTATGTTTGCTTCTGTTTCCCTCCTTTAAAGAAACATATCGAAAAATGTTGTCGAGACTAGTGTTAAAGAGTTTCCTGTTTACGTTTTCATTTAGTAGTTTTATAGTTCTTTGTTTTAGAGCCAGTCTCCTTTAGCTATCTTAATTTCTCTTTCTGAAATCCTCATCTATATATTTTCATGACTGACTCCTTCATGTGCTTTAAAAATTTGTTTACCTCCTTAGGAGAGCATCCTTGACCAATCTATTTACAGTTGAAATCCCTTTGATACACCTTTGGTTTATTCCTCTCCAAAGACAAATCAAATTACTTTCCAATATACAAAAACAACTTTTTATATTGATTACATTTATTTCCTGACATTGGCTATGAGGACACAGATTATATCTTTAAGGAGATATAATCTCCTTATACACTCCAGTATGCTTACCTGGAAAGTCTCATGGACAGAGGAGCCTGGCAGGCTATAGTCTATGAGGTCACAAAGAGTTGGACACAACTGAGCATGTACAAGGTTACAATGCCCAACATAAAATAGGTACTTAAAAGAACAAATAAATAAACAAAAACAAGTGTAGACTCTACAAATGAACTAACCAAATATCTGATCTGACAACACTGACCTGAAGAAGAGACATAGAAATTAACTCCAGGGAGAGTGGCCCATCAAAATCCCAATGTACCCCCATCAGATTCAACAAGTAGTAGGATTAGTAGAATAATTTTTTGCTGTTTGGCTGGGCTGGATGAATCACAAGCTGGAATCAAGATTGCCAGGCAAAATAGCAATAACCTCGGATATGCAGATGACACCACCCTTTTGGCAGAAATCAAATAGGAAATAAAGAGCTTCTAGATGAAGTTAAAGGAGGAAAGTGCAAAAGCTGGCTTAAAACTCAACATTCAAAATACAAAGATCATGGCACCTAATCCCTTCACTTCATTGGCATATAGGTGGAGAAAAAATGGAAACAGTGAAAGACTATTCTTTGGCTCCAAAGTCAATATGGATGGTAACTGCAGGCATGAAATTAAAAGACACTTGCTCCTTGGAAGAAAAGGTGTGACAAACCTAGACAGTGTATTAAAAAGCAGAGACATTAGTTTGCCAATAAAGGTACATATAGTCAAAGTTATGGTTTTTCTGGTAATCATGTATGGATGTGAGAGTTGGACCATAAAGAAAGCTGAGTGACAAAGAACTGATGCTCCCGAACTGTGGTGTTGGAGATTCTTGAGAGTCCCTTGGACTGCAAGGAGTAGAAAGCACTCAATCCTAAAGGAAATCAACCCTGAATATTCATTCGAAGGACTGATACTGAAGCTGAAGCTGAAGCTCCAACACTTTGGCCACCTGATGTGAAGAGCCTGATGCTGGGAAAGATAGAAGGCAGGAAGAGAAGGAGATGACAGAGGATGAGATGGTTGGATGGCATCACCTCAATGGACACGGGTTTGAGCAAGCTCTGGGAGATGGTGAAGAACAGGGAAGCCTGGCATGTTGCAGTCCATGGGGTCACAAAGAGTCGGACATGACTGAGCTACTGAACACACCAAAACAAAGCTGTTTATTTATTTCCTTTGATGCAGTCTGTTTCCTGTCATCCACACATTTATTCCATCATTTGTTTTCTTCCCTGGTACAAATTTTGGCTAACATCCATTTCTCCTACAATCCAGTCTATCTTAGACTTCTGCTCTGTTGTTTTCTTTAGCTCAGCCCCCTAACTTAAACTAACTTTTCCAACTTTATCTCAATCTCTGCTTGGTATTTCATCCCTGACTATTTTATTTATTTCTGATTACTTTCAAGCCAAAAGGACTTCCTTAAATTTCTGATTCTATTTAATGTATCGATACATTGAAACCTCTATACTCTACTGATCCAGTTATGAAACTGAGGGAAAAAAAGAAAAAACAGTAAAAATAAACACTGAATGTTCAAGTGGCATCTACACTATGGGTTAAATAATAGAATTACCATTCCTGATAGGAAAACTGAGATCCAGATTTTAATTGACTTTTCTAATCTCAGTTGTCTTGTATACAATGTGTGTATGCCTTAAGAATCACTGCTCATTGTAAAATGTTACATTGCATCTTTAATCCAGAGGTTCTAACTCACAGCCCCCTGCTTTTCCCATTATGTACGCAAGCTTCCCTCAGGTTTTAGAAGCATACTGTTTTTTGTCTCTTCATCCTTAGAAATTCAATAATCATTTATTCCTTACACTTCATTTCAAACTCTATTTTATATGCAATGCGTACATTATGCATACTGAGGTGGGAAAACATTCAACTATCTGCCAATAAAATATGTGAATTTTTGCTAGTGTTAAAAACAGCCACTCTTCCATGGACACATTTATTATTATTATTATTAAAGTTACTGAACAGCCCAAACATAATCACACTAACAGCTTTAAACTCTTGTTTTCACCTATTTTTGTTCCTTTTAAAAAAATTAAATATTTAGTTGTCAGTAAGTAAGTATAACACAGACACTTAAATCAAGGTAATGTTTGGGTTTCCAAAATAAGATTAGAAGATTCCCAAATGGGAAGACATGTATTTTCTTCCTTTGGCCTCAAAAGAAAAGAAAGATAGGCCAAAGCTTAGGATATTCATACTGTTCTTATAAAAAGTAGGATAAATTCTGAATGGGAACGAAAAGCATATTTTCTTTTACATGTAAAATAAGGGAGAAAAGCTCTCTTGATGCCTTTTAATCTTTTCTCTGAAATGAGTATTGGTGATTGTCACTTTGATTTTTTACAATATCTAATTGCTCATTTCTTAGAGCTTTTGATTCTGTAAGAAGGTGAAATGGAGAAGGGATGAAAACCTAATATTTTATACGTGTTTTTCCAATCCACTGCCGTATGATGAATCCAAACCAAAATGATTTGCTTAGAGTGAAGTGAATTAAGTCCAGAACTTTCTGAAGTTTTGAAAACTTCAAACCAATTCTGCAACTTTTTATTTTCTTTTCTTAAAATATATTTATTATATATATAAATATATTTATATATGTCAATATATAGATATATATATATATCAATACAGTTGATTTACAATATTGTGTTACTTTTTGCTGTACAGTAAAATGAATCAGTTATATATATAGATATAGCCACTCTTTTTAATATTATTTCCCCATATAGGTCATTACAGAGTATTGAGTACTGTTCTCTGTGTTATACAGTAGGTACTTATTAGTTATCTATTTTATATATCAGTTCAGTTCAGTCCCTCAGTCGTGTCCGACTCTTTGCAACCCCATGAATTGCAGCACGAGAGGCCTACCTGTCCATCACCAACTCCCGGAGTTTACTCAAACTCGTGTCCATCGAGTCGATGATGGCATCCAGCTATCTCATCCTCTGTCGTCCCCTTCTCCTCTTGCCCTCAATCCCTCCCAGCATCAGGGTCTTTTCCAATGAGTCAACTCTTCACATGAGGTGGCCAAAGTATTGGAGTTTCAGCTTTAGCATCAGTCCTTCCAAAGAACACTCAGGGCTGATCTCCTTTAGAATGGACTGGTTGGATCTGCTTGCAGTCCAAGGGACTCTCAAGAGTCTTCCCCAACACCATAGTTCAAAAGCATCAATTCTTCAGCACTCAGCTTTCTTCACAGTGCAACTCTCACATTCATACATGACCACTGGAAAAACCATAGCCTTGACTAGATGGACTTTTGTTGGCAAAGTAATGTCTCTGCTTTTGAATATGCTATCTAGGTTGGTCATAACTTTTCTTCCAAGGAGTAAGCATCTTTTAATTTCATGGCTGCAGTCACCATCTGCAGTGATTTTGGAGCCCAAAAAAATAAAGTGTGACACTGTTTCCACTGTTTCCCCATCTATTTGCCATGAAGTAATGGGACCAGATGCCATGATCTTCATTATCTGAATGTTGAGCTTTAAGTCAAGTTTTTCACTCTCCTCTTTCACTTTCATTAAGAGGCTATTTAGTTCCTCTTCACTTTCTGCCTTAAAGGTGGTGTCATCTGCATATCCAAGGTTATTGATATGCCAGCAAATCTGGAAAACTCAGCGGTGGCCACAGGACTTGAAAAGGTCAGTTTTCATTCCAATCCCAAAGAAAGGCAATGCCAAAGAATACTCAAACTACCTCACAATTGCACTCATCTCACATGCTAGTAAAGTAATGCTCAAAATTCTCCAAGCCAGGCTTCAGCAATACATGAACCGTGAACTTCCAGATGTTTAAGCTGGTTTTAGAAAAGGCAGAGGAACCAGAGATCAAATTGCCAACATCCACTGGATCATCAAAAAAGCAAGAGAGATCGAGAAAAACATCTATTTCTGCCTTATTGACTATGCCAAAGCCTTTGACTGTGTGGATCAGAATAAACTGTGGAAAATTCTAAAAGAGATGGGAATACCAGACCACCTGACCCGCCTCTTGAGAAACCTGTATGCAGGTCAGGAAGCAACAGTTAGAACTGGACATGGAACAATAGACTGGTTCCAAATAGGAAAAGGAGTACATCAAGGCTGTATATTGTCACCCTGCTTATTTAACTTATATGCAGAGTACATCATGAGAAATGCTGGGCTGGAGGAAGCAGAAGATTGGAATCAAGATTGCTGGGAGAAATATCAATTTTATATATAGTACTATGTATATGTGAATCCCAATCTCCCAATTTTTCCCTCCTCCTCTTTACCACCTGGGCCACCTCATGTGAAGAGTTGACTCACTGGAAAAGACTCTGATGCTGGGAAGCATTGGGGGCAGGAGGAAAAGGGGATGACAGAGGATGAGATGGCTGGATGGCATCACCGACTCAATGGACGTGAGTTTGAGTGAACTCTGGGAATTGGTGATGGAGAGGGAGGCCTGTAGTGCTGCAATTCATGGGGTCACGGAGTCGGACACGACTGAACTGAACTGAACCACAAAGTTGTTTTCTATATCTGTGAGTCTACTTCTGTCTTGTAAATAAATTCATTTGTGCTATTTTTTTTTTTTTTGGTAGATTCCACATTTAAACAACACCATACATATTTGTCCTAATCTATCTGATTTACTTCACTCAGTATAACAGTCTCAGGGCCTTCCCATGGTACTGCAAATGGCATTTTTCATTATTTTTTATGACTGAGTAATATTCCACTGTGTATATGTACCATATCTGCTTTATTCATTCCTCTGTTGGGGGGCATTTAGATTGCTCCCATGTCCTGGCTATTATAAATAGGTCTGCAGTGAATATGGGAGTGCATGTATAGTTTTGAAGCTTCAATTTAGAAATTATATTATCCTGATTGTCCTCATGATAGCTCAGTATAACTAAGTGAAAATGAAAGTGTTATTCGCTCAGTTGTGTATGACTCTTTGTGACCCCATGGACTGTAGCCTGCCATGCTTCTCTGTCCATGGAATTCTCCAGGCCAGAATTTTGGAGTGAGTAGTCATTTCCTTTTCCAGGGAATCTTCCCAACCCAGGGATCCAACCTAGGTCTCCTGTATTGGAGGCAGATTCTTTACTATCTGAGCCATCAGGGAAGCCCCATTAATGCACTGATTTTAAAATGTAATCAATAAATATATTTTGTTGCCAACCAAACTTTGTGTTTAGTTTTTAACTTGATTTTGAAAGGAAGCTAAAATATATGATCTCTATTCACAAAAAAAGTAATTAAGATGAATCACAGGGATAGAGTAGTTAGAAATGATCCTGTAAAATAAATAGGCATTATGAAAGAAATAAGGGAAAATTTATATTAGTAATGAGAAAAGTAAAAACTATTAGAAACAAGAATAAGCATAGACCAATTTCATTGTTTTAATCAAATATGTAACATAAAAGTAGTGTTTGAGGAAGATGAATTAATAATATAATCAAGAGAAAGAATAAAATTTGCTGAAACAGAAGGCATTGGTATAGAATGACAAGTTCAAGGTTGGAGTTATAGTAATGAGAATGAAATTTAATTTGAAGAAAAAAATCTATAGAATATAAAAATAAACTTGATTAGGAATATTAAGAATACATATGAATAATGTAAGCGACTTACTAAAGAGAGACTGTGGGTCCAGATTTGGAAGAGCAGTACAGGAGTCAAAGCCACAGCACATAGTGGGATGCACAATAAAACTAAAGCATCAATCAAAAACTTAGGCTTTAGATTTATATCATTTCTTCTAAAATTTGACTATGAGGATGATTTTCATTTTAAAATATTCTGTTTTTACCTAATAATGATAATGTTAGCAAACATATAAGGAGGTTAGGCAAAGAACATAAAATTAAAATGACATAAAATGGGAACAAAGAAAATAATAAAAGGAAAAATAAATAAAATATAAACAAACATAATAGAGAAAAATTTTAAACATTTATTTTTATCTGATCAAGAAAAAAAGACTCTAATATCAGAAATGAAAAATCGACATTTCTATAGATTGTACAAGCATTATTGAGATAACATAAGGATCTTATAAGTGACTTAATGATAATAAATTAAAAAAATAGAATAAAATAAATTTTGGAGAAAAACACATGGAAAAGTAGAAATTCTGAATAATCATATATCTATTAAATAAATTACATTTGTTAAAAAAGAGCTTTTTGGTGAATTTTTTTTAAATCATAAGAATATGAAAGCCTTTGACTGTGTGGATCACAACAAACAACTGTTGAAAATTCTTCAAGACTTGGGAATACCAGGCCACCTGACCTGTCTACTGAGAAATCTGTACGCAGGTCAAGGAGCAAGAGTTAGAACTAGACATGGAAAAACAGACTGGTTTCAAATTGGGAAAGGAGTATGTCAAGGCTGTATATTGTCACCCTGCTTATTTAAGTTATATGTAGAGTACATCATGAGAAATGCTGGACTGGATGAAGCACAAGCTGGAATCAAGATTGGTGGGAGAAATATCAATAACCTCAGATATGCTGATGACATCACCCTTATGGCAGAAAGCAAAAATCTAAAGAGCCTCTTGATGAAAGTGAAAGAGGAGAGTGAAAAAGTTGGCTTAAAACTCAACGTTCAGAAAACTAAGATCATGGCATCTGGTCCCATCACTTCAAGGCAAATAGATGGGAAAACAGTAGAAACAGTGTCAGATTTTATTTTCGGGGGCTCCAAAATCACTGCAGATGGTGACTGCAGCCATGAAATTAAAAGACGCTTACTCCTTGGAAGGAAAGTTATGACCAACCTAGATAGCATATTCAAAAGCAGAGACATTACTTTGCCAACAAATGTCCATCTAGTCAAAGCTATGGTTTTTCCAGTAGTCATTTACGGATGTGAAAGTTGGACTATAAAGAAAGCTGAGAGCCAAAGAATTGATGTTTTTGAACAGTGGTGTTGGAGAAGACTCTTAAGAGTCCCTTGGACAGCAAGGAGATCCAACCAGTCCATCCTAAAGGAGATCAGTCCTGGGTGTTCACTGGAAGGACTGATGTTGAAGCTGAAACTCCAATACTTTGGCCACCTGATGCAAAGAAAATACCCTGATGCTGGGAAAGATCGAAGGTGGGAGGAGAAGGGGATGACAGAGGATGAGATGGTTGGATGGTATCACCAACTCAATCAACATAAATATGAATAAAGTCCTAGAGGTGGTGATGGACAGGGAGGCCTGGAGTGCTGCAGTCCATGGGGTTGCAAAGAGTCAGACACCCTGAGTACTTTCCTGAACTGAACTGAATTTGTATAAAATATTCCAGGAATAGAAAAGGAAAAAAACAGTTTCCCAAAACATTTTATGAAACCAGTATATTATTAATATCAAAACCTGACAAGCGGTAGTAAGGAATACAATCTATGTTAGTAAGATGAAAAAAATTCTGAACATCTTATAAAATTAAATCTAACAGGATGCAATTCACCTATTTTGAGTTGACTCTAAAATGGGGAGATTAACTGGATGAACCTTACCAAATCACATGAACTTTCTAAATCCAGATTTAGAGGTCAGAAACTGGGAAAGATTGGAATTCAGAGTATGAGGATTTGGCATGCTAGCCAGATGTTGACTTAAAGATGGAGGGAACAGTTTGGCAAAGAATGCAGGCAGTCTCCAGGAGCTCAGTCAACCCCAGCTGACAGCTTGGCAAGGATTGGATTCTGATAAACACAAACCAAAGCTTCAAAGCAGGTTTCTTCTCAGAGCCTCCAGATGAAATTTCAGCTTGGTTGGGACACCATGATTTCAACCTTTTGATAATCTGAACAGAAAATCCTTGACTTCTGACCTGCAGAACTGTGAGCTAATAGGTGTTATATTAAGCCATTAAGTTTGTGCTAACTTGTTATGTATAAAGAGGAAATATCCAGGAAGAGATAAATGATAACTATTAAAAAAAAAAAAAAAACTACTGAAAACATCATCAATAATGAGATTAACTAAAAGTGTTTGCCTTGAAATTAGAAATGAGAGAGGGATGTTGTTACCTATACTCTTTAACGTTGTCCTGGAATCCCAGCCAGGGTAATAGGCAAGAAGAGCAATTGAGATGTATAAGGAACGGAAAGAAAGAATTAACTTGCAAGTTAAATATGTAATTACAAATTACATAATTGTACACGAAGAAATCCAAAATAATTCACAGGAAAATTATTAGGGTTAATAAGTGAATTTAAATAGCAACTGGATGCCAGGTCAACCCCTGCAATTCTGTATGCAAGCAACAAATTAGAAAATAAAAATTTTAACATAAAATTCTAAGAACATAAAAATATAAAATACTTAGGAAGGAATGAAATGGTCCCTTCATCTATCACTGTGCTAACATTAGTCTGTTTTAATACAGTTAAACTTCTACTTTGTGCAAATCTTCCCACTTTATTCCTTTTTAGCATTCTCTTAGCTATTTTTTGTTCCTTTGTGTATCTATGTCTTTGTGGCATCTGTGTGTATGTAGTCCAGATTCAGCTGATCAATTTCCACCAAAAAAATGATTGAATTTTTATTGTGATTAATCAATTTGGAGATTATCTTAAAAATATTGTCTTCCAGTGATTCCCTGAACTTTATCTCCAGAAACAAGGTAGCACATATATAAATTTCTAATTTATCAATAAGTCATCATCAAGAACAAAGCAATAAAAAAGAAATCTTAGCAATAAATGATATTGATTTATCCATAGAGAAGAAAAGTAATACCTTTAACCATTCACAAAAAGCAGTAATAGAGAGACCTCAAGTCTGTTATAGGTTGAATTGTATCCCCTCAAAATTAATTTGTTGAAGTTCTAACTCCTCAGTTAGACCTAGTACTTCAGAATTTGGCCTTATTTGGAAACAAAGTCATTGCAGATATAGTTAGTTAAAAAGAGGTGATACTGGAGAGGTCAGTCAGTCAGACAGTCATGTCCAACTTTTTGCGGCCCTTAGGGCTGTAGCCCACCAGATTCCTCTGTCCACAGGATTTTTCAGGCAAGAATACTGGAGTGGGTTGTCATTTCCTTCTCCAGGGCTTATCATTCCCGACTCAGGGACTGAACCCACATATCCTCCCCAGAAAGGTCAAAAATTGCCAGGAAACCACCAGAAGCTATGGAAATGCATAGAACTGATTTTTCCTCACTGCTCTCAAAAGGAACCAACCTTGTACACATCTTGGGCCCAGATTTATGGCTTCCTGAGCATTTAGAAAATAAATTTCTGTGTTTATCTGATCCAGTTTATGAAGATTTGTTATAGCAGCCCTAGATAATTAATACAAAATCTAAATATATAAAATAGTACCAAGTGTCTATAGATTTAAAAATCTTCAAAATAAATATACAATGAGATATCAATACACAGTGACTAAAATGATTGAAATAAAAATGAATAAAAATAACAGTTTGGGTCAATATTTGCAACAACTGCATTTCTTGTACACTACTTATCAGTGAGTCAGTCAGTTTAGTCTCTCAATCGTGTCTGACTCTGCAACCCCATGGACTGCAGCACACCAGGCTTCCCTGTCCATCACCAACTCCTGGACCTTGCTCAAACTCATGTCCATTGAGTCGCTGATGCCATCCAACCATCCGTCTTATCCTCTGTCATCCCCTTCTCCTCCTACCTTCAATCTTTCCCAGCATCATGGTCTTTTCCAAGGAGTCAGTTCTTCACATCAGGTGGCCAAAGTATTGGAGTTTCAGCTTCAAAATCAGTCCTTCCAATGAATATTCAGGTCTGATTTCCTTTAGGATGGACTGGTTGGATTTCCTTGCAGTTCAAGGGACTCTCAAGAGTCTTTTCCAACACCACACTTCAAAAGCATCAATTCTTCAGTGCTCAGCTTTCTTTATAGTCCAACTCTCGCATCTATACATGACTACTGGAAAAACATAACTTTGACTAGATGGACCTTTGTTGGCAAAGTAATGTCTGTGCTTTTTAATATGCTGTCTAGGTTGTAAATTCATAAAAATGTTATCTACTAACTGAACATACACATTCCCTATAACCCAGGAGTTTCATGCCTAAAAATACACCTATATGTGCTCCAAGAGAATATGTACAAAGAAGTTTATAGTTACATAATATATAAGAGCCAAAATCTGTAAACAAGTTAAATGCCCACCAAGAGTAGCACAAATAAATGAATTGTTATATATTCATATTCTTCCATGTTTCATTTCTTCCTCCTGGTTTCATCTATATTCTTGCTGGAGCATAGCCTCAGTGACATCAAAGAAAATCTGTATTTGGGATACGCAATGAAACGATATGCTTGGAAATACTTCATCTCACCCTTCAATTTTAATGAGAAGTTGCCTGGATATAAAATTAAAATTCATAGTTATTTTTAAAAAGTATTTTAGAAAAACTATACTATTGCTTCCACACATCCAACAACAATGTTTACAAGACCAGTGTCAATATGATTTTTGTTCTTAAGAGTGACAGATTTGATTTTTTTTTTCAATGCTATAGTCTTTAAAATACTTGTCTGATTTTAACATCTTTGAATTTTGGCTACATTGAGTCTAGGTATGAATCATTTTCTTAGATGTCCTGTATAATCTTCTATATATCCTTTGAATCTAAGGTTTTGTATACTTTTTTGCTGAAAAAAACTTGTTTAGTATAGTTCATTTTTTCAAATATATCATTTTCACTGATTTTTATTCTTTTTCCTCTTGGGATCCATGTTGGTTGATGTTGCAAATTGTATTCCTGTCTACCATATCCCTTAACAATTCCCATATTCTATCTTATTACTCTTCCTAATATTCTTTAATCCAATTTTAAAAATTCATTCTTTTCCATACATTTCTCATTTGTTATTCAATTCATCCAATGAGGTATTTCAACAATTATATTTTGGTGTCATTATTTTAATTTTATTGTTCATTATTTCTTGTTCATACTTCATGTTTCCTATATCCTTTATCTCTCTAAAAATATTTAGAAACTAATTTTTAATAAAATAGTGATCCAGTTCTTTCATTTTCAATGATACTTATAGATTCTTTCCCTTCTTCCTCTTTTCCTTCATCCTTCCCTTCCCTCCCTCGCTCCTTACTTTCTTTCTTCTCTTTCATTTCATGAGAGTACCTCATTAGTTCATCATATACCTTTGTGCTCTTAGCTTACTTGTCCATTAATATCTAGGATAAAGGATGCTGATGGAAGACTAGGTCATACTTTGTATCTTTACAGATGAGTACAGGTTCTGTGGTACTAGTTTTATTCTTCTTGTTTCCTGTACCCCATCATCAAGTGTCCTCTGCTCGCTCTTTCAAATAACTGTTATCATCAGAGGAAATTCTCTCTGTGGAATTTGCTCAGCACGTGAAGTGAGGGTGGTTCAGGGCCTAAGAAATAGGACTGGAACTGTAGTTATCATCATTGCTATTGTTCTTCACCTATAACAGGTTCCAGGGCCACTGGATATTACTTCATCCTCAGGACACATGAGTGGTACTGCTCCTATCTTGCTTAACAGAAAAAAGAGCTGATAATGATCTCTGTAAGATCAATGGGGGATAATGACAATAATGATGATGATGATTTTTAAAAAGACCTCCCTTTGTCCATCCCCTATGTCAGACTTGTATATTTACTACTTTAAGCATCTAAGTAAGTATATCTCTCAGTTCATGAAGATCCCACAGTGACAAATCTTGCCACCTTGTGTGTCCATATGAGTTTCACATAAATTTTTGAGTTATAAAGCACATCTTTAAAATTCACCAAGTTCTCTGTGAGTTACATGGCATCTTTAGGGTTGTATTGTCATTTTTGCTGAACAAGGTTTCCTAGGATATCTTTTATCATTTTATATCTATAACTTTCAAAATTAATTTTTAAATATGTCGCTCCATTAGACTAAAACTCATAATGGAGTTCAATTATTTTACATATCCTACATTTAGCACTATGATTAGACATTTAATACATATATACTGAACACACAATTTATCCATGTTTATATGGAAAAGGTTGCTAAGAGTAAAAAAGAAAAAAAAGAATAAAGTAAGAAAATACATCTTCTAAGCTATTGACTGACATTCTAAAATTGTTCTATAACAAGGATACCTTTATATAAAGAATGCAGATCAATTCCCACTTCAAGTACTTCAGTTCAGGTCAGTTCAATTCAGTCGTTCAGTCATGTGCGACTCTTTGTGACCGCATGAATCGCAGCACGCCAGGCCTCCTTGTCCATCACCAACTCCAGGAGTTCACCCAAACTCATGTGCATTGAGTAGGTGATGCCATCCAGCCATCTCATCTTCTGTCATCCCCTTCTCCTCCTGCCTCCAGTCCCTCCCAGCATCAGGGTCTTTTCCAACAAGTCAACTCTTCACATGAGGTGGCCAAAGTATTGGAGTTTCAGCCTCAGCATCAGTCCTTCCAATGAACACCCAGGACTGATCTCCTTTAGGATGGACTGATGCAGTCCAAAGGACTCTCAAGAGTCTTCTCCAGCACCACATTTCAAAAGCATCAATTCTTCGGCACTCAGCTTTCTTCACAGTCCAACTCTCACATCCATACATGACCACTGGAAAAACCATAGCCTTGACTAAATGGACCTTTGTTGGCAAAGTAATGTCTCTGCTTTTGAATATGCTATCTAGGTTGATTATAACTTTCCTTCCAAGGAGTAAACGTATTTTAATTTCATGGCTGCAATCACCATCTGCAGTGATTTTGGAGCCCAAAAAGATAAAGTCTGCCACTGTTTCCACTGTTTCCCCATCTATTTCCCATGAAGTGATGGGACAGATACCATGATCTTCGTTTTCTGAATATGGAGCTTTAAGCCAACCTTTTCACTCTCCACTTTCACTTTCATCAAGAGGCTTTTTAGTTCTTCTTCACTTTCTGCCATAAAGGTGGTATCATCTGCATATCTGAGGTTGTTGATATTTCTCCCCACAATCTTTATTCCAGCTTGCGCTTCTTCCAGCCCAGCGTTTCTCATGATGTACTCTGCATATAAGTTAAATAAGCAGGGTGACAATATACAGCCTTGACGTACTCCTTTTCCCATTTGGAACCAGTCTGTTGTTCCATGTCCAGTTCTAACTGTTGCTTCCTGACCTGCATATAGGTTTCTCAAGAGGCAGGTCAAAGTGGTCTAGTATTCCCATCTCTTTCAGAATTTTCCACAGTTTATTGTGACCCACAATTAACTAAGAAAAATATTTTGTTAATTTAATCAATGGGGGAAAGTAATGGAAGTCACTCTAATGTAAATAAATCAAGGTAATGGGGAATTTCAGTATATTCCTTATCCATATGATTTAAAAAGAATAAAGAATGTATGAATACTTTTGAAAATTCCATAGGTGTCTTATTAAATTTAAAAAAGAATACTCAAGTAATAATAATGTTTATGGTATAATATCATTGCTTGAATTGTTTCTACATTTTCACACGTATGTTTTCAATGCATTTAAAAAGTCTGGAAAAAATACCCCAAACATTTAATAATGCATACCTGGAAGGAATAGAATCATGAAAGCAGAGATATGAGGACATGGCTTTAAATATATATTTTCTGTTTTCTGTTTGAATAAATATGTGACAAAAACATGCATATTAGTTAAAATTACATCAAATTTCAAGTTATATTGAAATTCAAGAGTTATAGAAAATGAAGCGGCAGAGATAATTATTGACTGTGCTGTTAGTGATGCTTGCCCCCATCTAGCTTCCCTCACCCTACTTGTTATCTGGGGTTGCAAACCTATTCCAGATAACATTTTGGAGAGAAAATAGCTATTTCACAATAACAGTAAAATCCTCACACCAACATTGCCTTGTTCTTATGGAATTGAAGTTCCCTTATTTTTCTTTACCAAGGAATGGAATCTTTGCTATACTTAGAAGTATCTTAGAATGAGAGTAGAAAGAATGAAGAAGGTGGCAAGTTGGCAGTGTTTCTTCTACTAAAAAAAGAGAAAAGCTCACAACTTAGGAACTAAAGGGAATCCTGCCCTTGCTTATTTCCCAGGCTCAGGGTCCTCTGGGAAAATGGCTCTTTGGGAGAAACCCGAAGTGGCAGCGACCCAAGCTCACTGCTTTGTAGACGAAAGGAATGGGCAAAGTGCCCTGGTAGACCTACCCAGAGAAAATAATGGCTTAGAGGAAAAACTCTCCCTACCCCCATTCAGCAAATCACAAGCCCTCGGGAAGTATTCCTCCTGGGATAAATGCCAGGACTGAAGAAGTAGAAACCTCTGCTTAAGATTCAACTGAAAGTAATGTTCCATTCAAATATGTAAAAAATGGAAAAGGCAAGTTTATTGGAATGTGAAGAAAGGGGAAAAAAATATTGAGGCAAGCAGAAACAGAGTGACAGGCAGGATCCCTTAAGACTAGGTTTATGAAAACTTTCTGCAATGACTAATAGTATTGTAAGGAGCTACAGGCGATAAGAGAATTGTGCTTCTTTAGAGAGAAAAAAGATTTGTGTTCTATTCTTTGTTAATGATGGTATTTCCTGGATATCCACAAGTTTTTTTCCTTTCACATTCCAAGGAGAGATTTTTCTTTTCGATTTGTTTTGCATTTTGAGTCAGCTATATTTGGAAACTAACTTTGATACATTATTTATTTATATGATAGTCCCTTAAGACACCCATCATTATCGTGGATTGGTTCTAATATTCTGAAAATTCTAATTTCCTGGAATGATAATCAAATGACCTTTGTATTCCATATTCCTCCCCCCTCCCCCTGCCAAACACAGGCACAATCACATCCCACTTCACTTCTCTCTGTGGACAAGTCACAGCCCTTTAAGAAAAAAAGAGCATTCTTTAGGATAGTATGAAATATTTAGTGACTTACTGATGGAAAATTCATAGGGAGGAGTTCTCTAGAAAAGAATCTACAGTTCTATTTCTTCAGAAAGGCAAAGTGTTTATTTTAGTGCCCTTTCTACTCTAGTAAGGCCCAGTTTGCTTTCAGCTATCATAGCTTTATTGCAAAATATCTGAACAGCAAAAGAGGGAGGCAAGTAAGAGAGATGAATTTGAAGTGAATGCCTAATTGTTGATGGGAGCTTATAACATCAAGAAAATCTGCCTGGCTTCTTCACTTAAAAGATAATGGAAAGCATATATTGCATTTGGACTGTCTTGAGTCTGATACTAGGTTGCATCCTCTGACTTCAAAGAATTAGTTCACTCCTTTTATCTGACCATACATGAAGTCTCTGAGCCTAATGAGAAATCACTTTATGAGGAAAAGGCAGTTTCTCAGGTGTTTATTGAACAAAGCATATGAGAATAAATTGTACTATCATGGAGAAATTAAGGGGCTTATAATTTGCTGCTTATTTTTCTTCTCAGAATCTCAAGTTATTTCTCTATCCTTAACAAGATTGTGGTGGTGCACCTACTTAGAACAGAAAAAGAATAAATGACAGGCTCAAATAAATAACAAATTGATGGCAGAAACAGAGTATGATCCAGGAAGTGCTAGGTACCAGGCCACTGCACATATCCAGGATATGTTCTTTATTATCATACACCAATGACCACATGCGGAAATGCTTGTGACTGTGTAGATAGATGGTTCTGCAGTAACACCGAAAGTCCCTGTCTTATTTATTTTTAATTACCTTATCCAGGTTTGTGCTCTGATAGCTTCTGCCCAAATGAGTTTTTTTTGTTTGTTTGTTTTTGGTTTTGTTATTGCCAGGGGCAGCGGGGTGGGGTGGGGGGGGGGGGTGGTGGCAGAATCCCCTTGGGATTTACAACAGTAGCAAGAAACAGTGCAGAGAAAAGGAGGAGATCAGGCGGAAGGAGATCAGCCCTGGGATTTCTTTGGAAGGAACAATGCTAAAGCTGAAACTCCAGTACTTTGGCCACCTCATGTGAAGAGTTGACTCATTGGAAAAGACTCTGATGCTGGGAGGGATTGGGGGAGGAGGAGAAGGGGACAACAGAGGATGAGATGGCTGGATGGCATCACTGACTCGATGGACCTGAGTCTGAGTGAACTCCTGGAGTTGGTGACGGACAGGGAGGCCTGGCATGCTGCGATTCATGGGGTCGCAGAGTCGGACACAACTAAACTGAACTGAACTAAATGACATTTGAAAAAAAAGTCAAAGGATCATGTGAGCCTGAAGGTACTAGGGTATGCTGTGCCCAAATATTCTTTCAAATAATCATTAAAACTATAGCTCTGGACTCTGCTTCTGAGATTCAAATCATTTACAATTATGCAAAACTAACTCACTGGAAAAAGACATTTGCATAGCAGAAAGATTGTTTGTCTTAGCATCATGCTAAGAGTAGAAAGGTCTGCAAAAAAAAAGCTCTAGGGCCCACAATACCTCCTATTACCCATAGCTATTGTTTGCCAACCACCATAAGTTCTATTTCAGTCTTGAAATATAAATACCATGGAAACTGTTGTGGCTCCAGAATTTTTCCATAAAAGGTGTCTAAGAACTACAAATTGCTTGGGAAGGGAGTTGCATATGGTGATGAAAATGTGACTTAAAAGCACACTAGCTTCTATTTATTTATATGATGTAAATTAGCAAATATAGCTATTAGTAAAGATGGGAAATAAAAAAATAATTCAAAAAATATAAAAATTATTCTTTTGATTGGCTAGCTGATGAAATCAACAAGGAAACAATTATTTTTTAAAAACTGTAAATTATTTAAATGTAACATTTAGTTGTGATTTCTATAATCAGAATACAGAGGGGTGTTTTTTTCCTTCCTAATAGCGAATTACTCTAGTGACAATTTAAATAGCTTCTTTTTTGTCCATTTTAAACTATAGAATCAGTTAGTCTAAAGACTACATACAAACAATTTGGAAGCTTTTAACTCAATTATTGGAGAAGGCAATGGCACCCCACTCCAGTACTCTTGCCTGGAAAATCCCATGGACAGAGGAGCCTGGTGGGCTGCAGTTTCCATGGGGTCACTAAGAGTCGAACACGACTGAGTGACTTCACTTTCATTTTCACTTGCATGCAGTGGAGAAGGAAATGGCAACCCACTCCAGTGATCTTGCCTGGAGAATCCCAGGGACGGGGGAGCCTGGTGGGCTGCCGTCTGTGGACTCACACAGAGTCAGACACGACTGAAGCGACTTAGCAGCAGCAGCAACTCAGTTATTATTACTGCTATTATCCTCATTATTTTCTTTTGTTTGAGATGGCTTGGGTTCTTCCACTACATGCAAAGATAGCTCATATAGCTACAAGTTCTATAAATTTTATTATCAACAAAAGGGCCATCTCTGAACTAAAGATGCTTATAAAATAGAATGTTGGCCATTCTGGTAGCTTCAGACAGCAAAGGACCAATTCAACTGACGTAAATGACTGTTTTTCTATATTGCTGAAATCTTTAAACTGGAAAGAGATTCAAACTTGAAAGGAAGAATATACAAATCACCACTAAAAGAAGGGTCAGAAAGAAGATCTTGGGTTAGTGGGGAAACCTGGTAAGAGTCACCTGTAAAGGGATTAAAGAGAAAGGCTGCAACCTACATCATCAACTACCAGCTTAGGTCAGAAAGACAGAGGTCAACAACAGTTACAATTTATAAGTGTATAATATTCCAATGTATGTTTACTTTATTATTAACCATCAATTTATTTGAAGAAATTAGTATTTAAAGTCTTAGGTCTAACTATTAATGTGTTTATTTTTAAGGGAGGCAGGATTAAGTAAATATGGAAAGAATATATATTTCCCCACAAAGATATGTTCGGTGTATAAAGTGGGACTCTTAATGCTAGCATTGAAGGAATAACTAAGGAAGAATTGGAAAGCAGTCCGTGGGGCTTGCTCTTTGATGGTGTTAAGTGTGATTGGGATATTGCTGTTGGAGCAGTCCTATCCAAGTTCTATCCAACAGTTTCAAGGCAATTGCTACATCTTAAAAGAAAATTCAAATAAAAGTTGACTATTTTTTTTCTTGTCTTCCTTTGAAGAATTTTGCTTCTTTTAGATGTCTTGACACTTGGAGCGATTTTTTAAAAATACATTTATTGAGCTTTAGCTGCTAGCAGCACACAGTTAGATACTCACAGTTTTATATTTCATTTTCTCTCAGAGGAACATGGAGAAGTTAGAATTATCCCTTATTTACAGAGGGGAAAAATAGAAAAGTAAAACTGAATTATAGCCAAGACTACATGGAGTGGTGGAATTTGGACTTATGTGTGTAGTTATTGATGCCAAAGTTCATCCTAACCCCATTAAATCATCCTGAATCAAAAGCAAGTGTCATGGAAAAATGACTAAATTTAAGAAGTATAAGATGAAAGGGAGGAGAATTGTTTTATTACTCAATGACTGATTGATTGATATATTTGTTCATTCAATTATTTTTTCATTCATTTACCCATTCATTGCTCAAATGTGTATTTCTGCAGAATGCCAGACATCTAATTCAGATATAGGAAAATAAAATACATATTAAATACAGGGAAAAACTTAGGAAGACAATATTTTAATTGTGAGCTTCTTGAAAACAAAGTTAAAACTCCGTTAGTATATATTTCCATGGATAGTCAATGAGAAATTAATATTCATTAGCATTATCAATCTGATAATGAGTATTGCCAGAATTCTAAGCAATGCACTGCATGGGCCAGAAAAGAAAACACTATTTCACCCCCAAAAGTTTACAGCTTTGGGCAAGTACCATCTAAGCAGCACAGAAAGCATAACAATAATAATAATAATTGTTATTATTAACACATGTCCACTAGAGACATTCCTACTACAGATTGTATTTTCTTGGAATTCCTATATTGTTGTTGATTTTTTTTTCTTTTTGTCTTATCGACTATAATACAAAGAGGCTTTAACAAAAGAATTTACTTAATTTGTGAAATGTAGTACAAATGAAGAGAAGGAAGAAGTTTTGAACTAGAAGATGTTCTTTAGTCTGATTCTTGTATTGAAGGCACGTGCTCTTCAATGAACTCCAAAAGACACCAAAATCTCTAAAAGTTTGTACTTTTCAAACCCTATGAATCTACGTTTACACCACTTTGGCGTCAATAAAAACAATCCTCTTAACTAAAACAACTAAAAGGTAACTATTCCATGTATAAAGTGAAACACAGATCTATTTCTTTTAAAGTTTTTCTTCTTCACATTTCATACACTATAAATACCTGACAACAGTTTTCCTAAGCCTTGCAATGTGTATTAGTAGCTTATAATAGTTTATTGACAAACTGCTGGTTTCAAGTCGAATTAGCCAGCATTTCCACTTGCTAGTGATTAAGAGCCACCACACCACCACACCTACTGCTCCTTGGAAGAAAAGCTATGACCAACCTAGACAGAATATTAATAAACAGACATCATTTTGCCAACAAAGGACCATATAGTCAAAGCTATGTTGTTGTTGTTGTTGTTTCCCAGTGGTCACGTACAGAAGTGACCGTTGGACCGTAAATTAGGTTGAGGGCCAAAGAACTGATGCTTTCAAACTGTGGTTCTGGAGAAGACTCTTGAGAGTCACTTGGACAGCAAGGAAATCAAACCAGTCAATCCTAGAGCAAATCAACCCTGAATATTCATGGGAAGGACTGATGCTGAAGCTGAAGTTCCAATACTTCTGGCTTCCTGAGGCTAAGAGCTGACTCACTGGAAAAGACCTGATTTTGGGAAAGACTGAGGGCAGGAGGAAAAGGGGCCAACAGAGGATGAGATGGTTGGATGGCTTTATTGACTCAATGAACATGAGCTTGAGCAAACTCTGCGAGAGAATGAAGGACAGGGAAACCTGGCGTGCTGCAGTCCATGGGATTGCAAGGAAATGGACAAGGCTTAGCAACTGAACAACAACACATCTATTAGGCTCTCTGAGAACTCTGCCTCCAGGCCAAGGGGTGCTCCTAACAAAGCCTGGCATTGCCATTCTCCATCAATAAGTACTAAAAGTCTTACACCCATATCCAAAGAGTAATGTCTGTTATCACTATCAGGCAGTCTGAAACTCAGGGAGCTATTTCCTCAGAGTTTAGAGAGCATTTTTTCTACTTAAAATTTAATAGATAGTGTTATCAATTGCACACAACAGAAAAAGAAAAAAAAAAAAAAAGGAAGGAAACATGGTCATTATCATCACCATCTAAAAGATAAGAGATTCAATATGATCAGATGACTTATCTATATTCATAGCTGATAAGGCCTCACAGGCCTGTCTAAAACCTGGGCATGCTAGGGGCATAATATACCTGAGCAACAGGCCTGAGAATTTGACCTTCCATCAGCCCTGAGGAGCATGCAGAGCCCACCTGCTGTGTAGGAAATCACTAAGAGTTTACATAACTACAGAGAGGAGCCTGGAGGAAAATAAAGAAATAAAGAAAATGTGAGGACTCCAAAAAGAACCTTCCTAGGAACCTGAGTGGAACGATAGGCAGTCCTAGCAACTTAGCAGCAGCCGCAGCAGCAGCAACACCTAGGACCCTGATGGATCAAGGAAGTACAGAGAAGCCTTCCCAGTGTGTGGGAAGGAATGATCAAATTGTAAACGTAACCGATATCCTCTTCCAAAACCAAAACTGAGACAGATGATATAATGGCTGGAGTGGTGGGAGAAACCAGAGAACAGCATCAGAGTGGAAACATACATCTTCCTGTCCACTTTTTTGTTTTACAGATAAAGCACAAGAGTCTAAGTAGTCAGCAAAACTTACAAAGCAAGTTAACGGCAGAGCTCAGATTGGAAGCCCGTTTGCGAGCATGCTGTCACTTGAGTCGTGTCTGACTCTGTGACCCTATGGATCCACCAGGCTCCTCTGTTCATGGGTATTCTTCAAGCAAGAAACTAAAGTGAGTTGCCATGCCCGACTCCAGTGAATCTTCCCAACCCACGGATCGAGGCCCGCATCTCTTTTGTCTCCCTGCATTGGCAGGCGAGTTCGTTACCACTAGCGCCACCTAGGAAGCCTGTTTTTCTGAGTCCTAATCCAGTGGTCTGCCTACCGCACAATCCTATCTTCCCGCTAGTTCAAAAAGGCAAAGACTTCTAGAAATTACCCTTATCCTGGTCTGATTTAGCTTTAGAGATACTGCAGGACATACTTTGGCTTTTTTTTTTAATAGTAAAAGTGGAAAAGGTTTGCACTGATGTGCAAAATAGCCATTATCTTCATATATGTGAGATATATCAAACTCAGATCTCTGTTTTATTCATGGCTTAGATCAAAAGAATAAAGTTCTTACAAAGCCTCTTCACAAGAGATAGTACTTGTCCAGAAAATTCTCTCTTCTGCTCACTAACTAATCAGGTAAAGCATCTCTGAGTAAGTGCTTCAGGGAGGTGTGCTTTCTTTGTGTTTTGGCATAAATGCTGTGGAGCTGGCAGCCATGTGGAATTTCAGGGGTTTTCCCAGCACCAAAATGAATAGTACCTTTCTTAATAGAAAGAGAGGAATGGCAGGTATTTTTTGTGAATTTTATCCTAATTTATTTAGTACTTTTCAGTTAGAAGATCTAAAAGGAAAACTCAGGTGCCATAGAAATTGCTGTTGACAATCATTTACTCAGTATGCTTTGACATAAGAATTATAGAAAATACATATTTTAAATGCTCTGTGTTCTTCCTGAGGAAAGAAATTTGACAATTTAACTTAATTGATGCCCTGAGAACATAGCTGGAATGTGAAATGAAAGCCAAGGACCCCCCACCAACAAATCAACTCAGAAATGCATCTTAAAAAAAGAAGCTTTGAAATGGAAACTAAAATGTAGTAATCTATAGAGACAAGTTATGCTATATAATTAGAAAGTAGGTAAAATTTGGCATAAAGAGGCATTTTGAACTTGGTGCTGAGCACTTGGTGAGTGCTGAATAAATATTTTTTAAATAAGCTTTAGCTATTTTGAATTTACTACAATAAGAATATATAGAGATAGATAAGAAACTAGATAGATGTGCATATTTATTACATATTTTGAGGTGTTTAGTCTGTGCAAGTAATATGCAAAAGGTTTTAAAAATACTGTCTCATTGCAAATCCATGAGGTAAGTCCTGATTGTTAAACTAATTTTATAGCTGAAGAAATGAAGTCTCCAAGAAAGTAAATGATTTGCCAGAATTTCCCCAGATAGGCTATGCTAAAACTGGCAAGCAACTCCAGGTCTCCTGATAACCAACAACTTAGTCACTAAGCTTTAGAACTTCCTTTATTCTCAGTATTTAGATAAGCAATTTGGAATCAATGATCCCAAGTTAGAAGTATCAAAAGAAAGAATTCTTGCTATTTTTATTTAATCACATATGCAGACAATTGTCCTTTGTTTTGACAAGCTTATCTACCAGGAATACCACATTCAAATTCACCAGGGATAAGACCTGAGGGGAAAAAAAAAGGGAGAGAAAACTGCACAGCCAAACTAGTCTATAGTTCCTCAAATACATAAAACTATGCAATTCATTATGTCTGACTATCCTATTATTAGGCATATTAAAAAGATGGATAGTCCAAGTTAAGTGTG
This sequence comes from Bubalus kerabau, assembly GCF_029407905.1. Taxonomy (NCBI): domain Eukaryota; kingdom Metazoa; phylum Chordata; class Mammalia; order Artiodactyla; family Bovidae; genus Bubalus; species Bubalus kerabau. The sequence goes on from NC_073625.1 coordinate 95,699,540, forward strand.
TGCTCCAGGGTATGTTGTCTCTTATTCAGTCTCAAGATATAGTACACCAAATGATTCATAGTATAGACCTTCAGAGAAGCTGAGTGTAACTTAACATGCAATTGGGTTGGCATATTAAACTAATAAGCTTTGGTAAGCGCCCTTTCCGCTGCAGACAACAGCCATTCAGCAGGTGCCCTGGTGTCTTCACTCTCTGACGAGCTTCCATCGCATAGTTTCATCTTCAGCTTTTGCAGGGATCATTTCCCTCTTGGAATAATGTACTGTGCAGTTAATGTAAATCACAGTAAGATACTCTCTGGGTTATCTAGAGGTTCTGTTACTGTTGTCCAGATTTAAACAGAATTGTTTCTTCAGTGCATTATTGCATGTTGACAAAATTTAAAGGAAAAATATGAAATAAAACCCAGTGTTTTGACTGTCTGTACTGTAAGAAAATATCTAAAGCTTCATTGGCCTTAAGAAACTTTGGGGAATTTGCATTAAATTCATCCATTAAAGAAGCTTTACCCAGGACTTAACTGATTTTCAACTCCATGCAAAGCACTAAACCGGACTTTAAAGCGTTTTGTTCTACTGGTCACTTTGTTTTGTTTCTTTTTTCCTTTAGATATCAAAATTAAAATTAATTCATTACTAAAACATTTGAAATATATAGTAACATCCTAGGAAAATAATTTTAAAATTCATATTACCTCATAGCTCAGAAAAGTAATATTTACCATTTTATCTATATTCTCCCAGTATTTTTAACATATCTGTTTATATGTGGGATGGTTGTATTTATACCTAAACCTAGATGATACCTTATGTTTTTATTAGATTCTATTTTCTCAGTCATTCATACAGCAAGATCAGTTTTGCATGTTTATTAGTTATCTATTGCTGCATATAAAATTACTCCAGAATTTACCAGCTTTAGATAACCCACATTTTTTATCTCATGGTATCTGTGAATGAGGAATCCAGGTATAGCTAATTGAATCCTCCAGGTCAAAAGACCATACAAGACTGAAATCAAGATATCAGCCTGGGCAAGATTCAATTCTAAGCTTTCTCAGGGCTTGTTGGCAGGACTCCATTCCTCATGAGTTGTTGCACGTAAGGCTTTAGTTTATTGCTGCTGGTTGATTGAAAGCTGCTTTCAGTTCCTTAGCATGTGGGTCTCTTCGTGAGGCAGCTCAAAATATGGCAGCTTGTCACCAAGCCATATAGTGAGAAGACTCAAAGGGAGACTGTGGGCAAGATCGAAGTCAGAGTTTTTCAACACCTAATTTCTTACCATTAGTTTTGCTTTATTCTTTTCATTAGAAGTAAGTCCCTATATCTAGCCCATAATCAAGCAGAAGGGTTACTAAGGATGTGAATACCAGCAGGTGGGGATTGTTAGGGGCAATTTTAATGGTTAAGCACAATCATAAAATTATATATATATATATACTTTATATATAATACAATCAGAAATATATATTTGTATTATATAAAATTTTGTTTATAAATATATATTTATGTGGCTCAGATGGTAAAGGATCTGCCTGCATGTGTGAGACCTGGATTCAATCCCTGGGTTGGGAAGATCCCTTGGAGAAGGGAATGGTAACCCACTCCAGTATTCTGGCCTAGAGAAGTCCATGGACAACATTGCCTGGCAGGCTACAGTCTATCGGGTTGCAAAGAGTCAAACACGACTGAGCAACTAACACACAGGAATTGATCATTGTTTCCTTTTGATAGATACTGACAAGGAGAATTGAATTATTTGCTGAAAAGGAGTATAAATTTTAACATTTCTGAAACATTCTTCCAAATATCACACCAGAATTATTTTGCTAACATAGAATCCCAGTAGCAATATACAAGAAAAAAATTCCATATCCTGAAACTCTTACTAACACAGTTATTACCATAGTTAAATCACTTAAGAAGATTTCATGTTTTACTTGTCATCTCTTTGATAACTTATGAAACTGAATGCTTTTTGATATGTTTACAAGCCCTTTGGGTTTCTTCATTATGAATTGTTCATAATCTTTCTGTATTTTCCTATTGGGTTAGTGCTTGTTGATTGAAAAGAATTGATGATATATTAATAATATTATATATTCTTCTATTTTTTGTAGAGTTAACACTGATACAAAGTTTCTTATTTGCATTTTAAATAAATAAAATTATTCCTTACATATTAACATTATGCATATTTTCATCTTTGAGCCCGACTAACATTCCAATGACACTGTTTCTTATAATAATGACAAAATAAACAGACATTCAGAACTAGAAGCATTCAGGGACTTCCCTGTGGTCCACTGGCTAAGGCTCTATTATTGGTGTCCTAGGTACGACCACTGATCAGGGAACTAGATCCCACATGTTGCAACTAAAAAAAAAAAAAAAACTCCCTCTTGCCACAAGAAAGATCTACAATTCTATGTGCTGCAACTAACCCAGCATAGTGAAATAAATATATATATATATATATTTTTTTTTAAAGAAAGAAGAACTGGAAGCATTTAGTACTTTTCAAGTGCCCATCTAAGTAGAAAGGCTGAGTCGAGAGAGGGAACTTTGCCCTGAGAAACAGTCTAGCCTGAAGATGAGGAATTTATATTAATCAAAAGAGAGGGTTGTTGTTCAAGTGCCATGTGATATGAATTGTTGGAAAGATATAAGAAAAAAGAGCAGTAATAATACCCTTATTATTGTCACTCTAGATAAAATCTACAATAGCAAATCTACATTGTTTAGTAAAGATACTAGTGTGAGTCCTGAGTTTCTTTATGATTCAATGCAGAATATGCCCAGAAGTGGTTTCATGCTTTTCAGTTTAAGTGAAAGTGAGTGAAATCACTCAGTTATGTCCAACTCTTTGCAACCCCATGGACTATCTACTTTATGGAATTGTCCAGGCCAGAATACTGGAGTAGGCAGCCATTCCCTTCTCCTGGGGATCTTCCCAACTCAGGGATCAAACCCAGGTCTCCCACATTGCAGGCAGATTCTCTACCATCTAAGCCACAAGGGAAGCCCATTTCAGTTTAAAGAAGTCTTTAAATGAGAACACCAATCTATTATATTTGTTACAAATACTGGCTCAATTATCCTAGACAATGTTGAAGGATACCATTTATTCTTATAATTAAAGTTCTAATTAACCAATTTGATTCATAAATTGAATTTCATTAACGCAGTGTATTAGTAATTAACCAAACTGATCAACTCTTTCCTTTAAAAATTGTAAACACATTAGTAAACATGTGCCAATCTTATTATTCCCACTACATGCAGAGAGGCTCTGCTGTTTAAATGTTAGTCAAGACACAGTTTAAGTACTATCAGTTCAGTTCAGTTCAGTCACTCAGTTGTGTCCGACTCTTTGCAACCCCATAAACTGCAGCACAGCAGGCCTCCCTGTTCATCACCAACTACTTGGAATTTACCCAAACTCATGTCCCTTGAGTCGGTGATGGCATCTAACCATCTCATCCTCTGTCCTTCCCTTCTCCTCCTGCCTTCAATCTTTCCCAATATTGGGGTCTTTTCAAATGAGTCAGCTCTTCACATTCAGGTGGCCAAAGTATTGGAGTTTCAGCTTTAGCATCAGTCCTTCCAATGAACACCCAGGACTGATCTCTTTAGGATGGACTAGCTGGATCTCCTTGCAGTACAAGGGACTATCAAGAGTCTTCTCCAGCACCACAGTTCACAAGCATCAATTCTTCAGTGCTCAGCTTTCTTTACAGTCCAACTCTCACATCTATACATGACTTCTGGAAAAACCATAGCCTTGACTAGACAGACCTTTGTTGGCAAAGTAATGTCTCTACTTTTTAATATGCTGTCTAGGTTGGTCATAACTTTCCTTCCAAGAAGCAAGTGTCTTTTAACGTCATGGCTGCAATCACCATCTGCAGTGATTTTGGAGCCCCAAAAAATAAAGTCTGACACTGTTTCCCCATCTATTTCCCATGAAGTGATGGGACCAGATGCCATGATCTTCGTTTTCTGAATGTTGAGCTTTAAGCCAACTTTTCACTCTCCTCTTTCACTTTCATCAAGAGGCTCTTTAGTTCTTCTTCACTTTCTACCATAAGTGTGGTGTCATCTGCATATCTGAGGCTATTTATATTTCTCCCAGCAATCTTGATTCCAGCTTGTGCTTCCTTCAGCCCAGCATTTCTCAGGATGTACTCTGCATATAAGTTAAATAAGCAGAGTGACAATATATAGCCTTGACATACTCCTTTTCCTATTTGGAACCAGTCTGCTGTTGCATGTCCAGTTCTAACTGTTGCTTCCTGACCGCATATAGGTTTCTCAAGAGGCAGGTCATGTGGTCTGGTATTCCCATCTCTTTCAGAATTTTCCTCAGTTTTTTGTGACCCATAGAGTCAAAGGCTTTGGCATAATCAATAAAGCAGACATATATGTTTTTCTGGAACTCTCTTGCTTTTTCCATGATCCAGAGGATGTTGGCAATTTGATCTCTGATTCCTCTGCCTTTTCTAAAATCAGCTTGAACATCTGGAAGTTCATGATTCATGTATTGCTAAAGCCTGGCTTGGAGAATTTTGAGCATTACTTCACTAGAGTGTGAGATGAGTGCAATTGTGTGGTAGTTTGAGCATTCTTTGGCAGTGCCTTTCTTTGGGATTGAAATGAAAACTGACCTTTTCCAGTCCTGTGGCCACTGCTGAGTTTTCCAAATTTGCTGGCAGCACTTTCACAGCATCATCTCTTAGGATTTGAAATAGCTCAACTGGAATTCCATCACTTCCACTAGCTTTGTTCATAGTGATGCTTCCTAAGGCCCAATTGACTTCACATTCCAGGATGTCTGGCTGTAGGTGAGTGATCACACCATTGTGATTATCTGGGTTGTGAAGATCTTTTTTGTATAGTTCTTCTCTGTATTCTTGCCACCTCTTTTTAATATCTTCTGCTTCTGTTAGGTCCCTACAATTTCTGTCCTTTGTTGAGCCCATCTTTGCATGAAATGTTCCCTTGGTATCTCTAATTTTCTTGAAGAGATTTCTCGTCTTTCCCATTCTGTTGTTTTCCTCTATTTCTTTGCATTGATCACGGAGGAAGGCTTTCTTATCTCTCCTTGCTATTTTTTTGAACTCTGCATTCAAATGGGTATATTTTTTCTTTTCCCCTTTGCTTTTGGCTTCTCTTCTTTTCAAGCTATTTGTAGGGCCTCCTCAGACAGCTATTTTGCTTTTTTGCATTTCTTTTCCATGGGGATGGTCTTGATTCCTGTCTCCTGTACAATGTCACGAACCTCCATCCATAGTTCGTCAGGCACTCTTTCTATGAAATCTAGTCCCTTAAATCTATTTCTCACTTCCACTAAATAATCATAAGGGATTTTATTTAGGTCATATTTATACAATTGTTACTAATCTTATACTCCTAGGTCAGAAAAGTCTGAATTAAGACATTCAGTTTTTATTTCACTCTTTAATTCAGATTAAGTTTATTGCCATTTTTAACTATGTTAGTACTGTTTAAATTGATCTTTATTAATGTGAATTTGGAGCTTCCTTCATGGCTCATCTGGTAAAGAATCTGCCTGCAGTGTGGGAGACCTGGGTTTAGTCCCTGGGTGGGGAAGATCCCCTGGAGAAGGGAAAGGCTACCAACTCCAGTATTCTGGCCTGGAGAATTCCATGAACTGTATAGTCCATGGTGTTGCAAAGAGTCAGACACTACTGAGCAACTTTCACTTTCACTTTAAATATTCGTTTGAACTATAAGTTCAAACTTGATTTCAAGGCTATCCAATATACTACAGAAGCTACCAAATTAAAGAACTGCAACCTAAGCAATGCCAATATGACACATTCAGATAAAGATGGCAGACTGAGCACATATTTTCCTCTTACTCCCTTTCAGACTTTGGAATGAATTGTGGTGTAACCACACAGTGAAGTGCCAGACATCTGTCAAAGGGAAAAAGGCTATGTTTTATGAAATGCTATGCAATAATTTCTGGGATATAATAAGTTATATAAAACAAAGGAAAAAGAAACATGAATAATATGATACTTAAGACAGGAAGGAATACAGTTGATACATATTTATTTTATTTAAAAAATAGAAAAGTGAAACAAAACTAACAGAAAATGATTATCAGAAAGGATAGAGAAAACAGAATGAACAAAGAAGCTACTATAAATTATTGATATATATACCTAACTTGTTGCTTTGCCTTAGGAACCACATAAATATTTTATATAAATATAAAAAACAAATGTTTAAAAATCATAAAATCAAAGCAAAATGAAACATAAACCCTGAGTGACAAATTTGTGCCATAACAACAAAGAGATTTATATGTATGTATATATGAATTTATATATGATTTCCATATATGAATCTTTATATATGAGTATCTACATATATGAATTTATATATGATATATATTATTTATAATTTATATTTTAAATATGCAGTTGAATTTATATATATGTGTATATGATTGAATGATTATATGTGTTAATATGGATAGGAAACAAGATATTCATTTTAAGAGAAAAGAGATACAAAGAAGAGAGAAAATTTTAAAGCCAATAAAATTTTAAAATTCAGTAATTCTAAATTTGAATTGGATTCAGTAGGAACTTAAGACTGTACCAACTGGTTCCTAGCACAGATATGGATAGCTCGTACAACTAAAAACATCTTAATAGCTAGCTTACAATTCACTTCCAAGAAGCTATTTTGCCTAAGTATAAAATCACCTACTTTTCAAAATTGATGGTATTGCTTGTAACAGCAAACCTTAAGATAATATCAATTGTCCAATAATAAGGGAGATGTTGAATAAGAGAAGTGTTGAAAGAGTAACAGCAAAACCATGATAAACCTGCCTGAGTGGTTTTACCCCTTAAGGGACATTTGGCCATGTTAATGAAACTTTTTGTTTGTCAAGACAGAGAGAAGTGTTGCTGCTGGTTGCAAGCCAGGTTGCAAAACTATCCCACTGCGTAAGAATCTCCTCATACTAAATAAGGATGTGGTACAAAATAACAAGGTATGCATCCATAATGAAGAATAAAAAAAGAAAATTTCCTTGTGTTAATATAGCAAGATCTACAGATTAGGGTAAGGAGAAAAATTAAAGCATAGAACATTGCATATAAAAACTAATGTTAGATAGGATGTGGGATAATAAGAATCTTCTTTTTTTTTTTTAACCTACACACACAGAGATGAAAACATATGTTTTTATTTCCAAGAAGTAACAATAAAATGATAAAGATGACTACATATGAGATGGGGAAAGAAAACAGGCTAGAGAAGGCAGAAGGGAAGTGAGACATATCTGTGTATACCATTTCAGTTCCTGAGGAGTTCTGACTTTTGAATAAGGCAAATGCAATACTTGGTCAAACTCACCTAGATTTCAAAATAAGAAATCAAAGCCAAATGTAGAATAAGATGGCCAAAATAAAATACTATTAAAGTAGTTACAAGATAAAGTCAAGAAGATCAAGTAGTTGAACTCAAAATATGAATGAAAGTAGAGAAAGAACAAGAAAATTATATGACCAATGTTTATTTTTAAAGGAGTCGCAGAAAATAAAATGAAGTAGGAGGAAATTTAAAGATATATTCTTAAATATTTCTGAGTTAAAGAATTAAACCTCTAAAGAGAAAGGGCTTTCTGATTATCTGTTATAATGAATGATAAATGCTCACACCAAAAGCTCATCATTGTAAAATCCATAACACCAATGAGAAAAATAAGCACTAAGTGCTTTGAGAGATTTATTTAAAAAGCAAAACAAAAACACAGCGCTCGTGTTTGACTCTTTGTGACTCCATGGACTGTAGCCCACCAGGCTTCTCCCTCCATGGGCAAGATACTGGAGTGGGTTGCCATTTCCTTCTCCAGGGGATCTTCCTAACCCAGGGATTAAACCCAGGTCTCCCACATTCCAGCCAGATGCTTTAACCTCTGAACCACCAGGGAAGCCCATAGAAAGGATTAACTATCCACAAAGGATCAGGGTTGTTGAGAACAATATTAGCTGCTAAATGTCATTACACATCTAAATACCATAGAAACATTAGTACCCAGCCAAATTGTCAATCAAATGAAAATGTGATACTTTAAACAAGCCTCAATAAGCATGTCACCAAATATACTCTTAAATATCAGGTAAGGAAAATGTTCCATTGAAATGAAAACATAAAGAGATGATATGGCAGAGTCAATAGTATGTGTGCATCAAAACAGATTATTTTTTCTTCTGAAAACACAGAAAGATATTTCCCAGCCTTCTGTATAGTTTGCTGTAGCCAGGTGACCAAGTTCAGCCAACGGATGTGGGCAGAAGTAGGGCGTGCCACTTCCAAATCTAGATCTCACTCCTCTTGTGATTTCTCCAGACTTATCTTTTCTTTGACTATCAGGCAGAAGCAGATGCTGTGGAGGATCTAACTGTTGGCAGAGTCACACAGTGAAGTAGTGTTTTCAGCAGAATTTTGGAGCTGAGTCCTTACACTGGCCAAATCAGACATGAGGTGAGTGTGAAACAGAGGTTTATTAGGTGAAGCCACTAAAAACATCGAGTGGTTTATTTTAGCAGTTAGCATATCCTGACTGATACACACAGGTTTCAGATAACAAGATCATACACAGGGGAGAGGTGAAGGGAAGTCAAAGAATGAAAGTAGTTAAATAGAATGAGAAAGCAACAATCCTGCTGAACAATCCAGGAGGGAAGGTCACTGGAGGGAAAATGATAAACTGATAGGTTTGTCTGGAAATTTGTTTTGAGAGCCTGTTGGAGAAAGTGGGAAGAAAATTCAAAATTCTTTTATTTTAGTGAGGAAATATTAACTCCAGGAAAACCATAAACACAGTCTACTACTCAGATCAGCAGTGACTAACATGAATGTAGTCATAAATCTGTGACTGAGAATAGAAAGTCTATTGTTGTTGTTTTTTGGGTGCCAAGTCATGTCCAACTCTTTGTGATGCCATGGACCGCAGCATGCCAAGCTTCCCTGTCCTTCATTATCTCTGGGAGCTTGCTCAAACTCATGTCCATTGAGCTGGTGATGCCATCCAACTATCTCATCCTCTGTTGCCCCCTTCTCCTCCTGCCTTCAACCTTTCCCAGCATCAGGGTCTTTTCCAGTGAGTCAGTTCTTCACATCAGGTGGCCAAAGTATTGGAGTTTCAGCTTCAGCATCAGTCCTTCCAATGAATATTCAGGACTGAAATGCTGAAATGCAAAAATTCTGCCCCAGGTAAGTTCAAATGATTCCAAACTGTTAGGAACTTTGCTTCAGGTGGCCAAAGTATTGGAACTTCAGCTTTAGCACCAGTCCTTCCAATGAATATCACAGTTGATTTCCTTTAGGATTGACTGTTTTGATCTTGCTGTCCAAGGGACTCACCAGAGTCTTCTCCAGCACCATAGTTCAAAAGCATTAGTTCTTCAAAAGCTGATTTTAAACTAGATTAATAAAAATCATACATACATACTAATCAGAAAGATTAGTATCAAAAGAATATTAAAAAAACAGTTAAAATAATTTAAAATATATACTTCTAAGGAGCAGGTTTATACGGTGTGGAGGGAAGAGTCAGGAAGGTGTTGCTTCTCTCTACACACTAATTTATATTATCTAATGTGTATGCATATGTATGTGTGCATATATGTGCACATGAATTCATGGATAAATATATATGTAATTTTATTAAATTACTACACTCATTGTGTAAATAAAATTAATTTTGAAAAGGCAGAATAAAATTAATTTTGAAAGGCAAAATAAAATTCAAAGCAATATTTATAAGACAATGTGGAGTAAGAGCAGTCATATTTGTGTTCATAAACCTATTTTATTGTTCAATCTTCTGTCAACTGTGCACATCTGGATGATATCTTTTATTATCCTGTTAATATATTTTGCTTCATTTCCCTTTTATTCACACCAATAACATTTCTTGGAATGCCCTCTTTTTTCCTCTACTCTATTAACTTATATTTGTTTTCAAAACACAACTACATTCCTAACTCCTACAAAAAGATTTCCCCAAGTCTAAATAAAAGCTGGTATGCTTAGTATAATTTCCTATAGGTTTTATTCATATATTTTGGCATTGAAAGTAATTTTATCATGAAGTACTTCCTCAGTAAGAGTTTAAACTACATAAGAGAGGAGGCCATTATTGCCTCCCAGTAGACATTCAATGGGAGAAGGAAATGGCAACCCACTCCAGTATTCTTGCCTAGAGAATCCTGTGGACAGAGGAGCCTGGTGGGCTGTCATCTATGGGGTCACATAGAGTCAGACAAGACTGAAGCGACTTAGCATGCATGCATGCATTGGAGAAGGAAATGGCAACCCACTCCAGTATTCTTGCCTGGAGAATCCCAGGGACAGAGGAGCCTGGTGGGCTGCTGTCTGTGGAGTCTCACAGAGTCTGACACAACTGAAGCGACCTAGCAGCAGAAGCTGCAGACACTCAATGAACGCTGGTTGAAATTATATTAAATTAAATGGTCTATTTGTTTTCCATTCAGCATCCAGAACATTTTTTGGCACAAACTTTAAAAATATTAGAAACTAAATTTGAACTCAAATAAACTAGGAGCAGAGTGTACAGGGGAAAGAAGAAAAACTGTCAGAAAGCTGAAAATGTCCCTCTCCCTGTCAGGTTTGGATACAGATTTTGTATGATGGGACTGATAACTCTCATGATCACTTCTCCTGAGCCCTATCTTATTTGTCAACCCTTTTCAGAAATTTTTAAGCATTTTCCAAAGGAGAAAAGTCAATGTGGGATGAGAGAAAATGAAGTAGCATTTCAAGAAGAAACTATTTTGGTCTTTGGCAAAATTCCCCTAATAACAAACAACTACAAACACAAGAAGTGTTACCACTTATAATTTACATTCAAATGTTCTGTTTCTTAAGGTATTAACTCACCTTGAAGTACCACTGAGTGAGGCCTCTGTCACTAATGCCAAATGTATCCAACTCCAAGAACCAAACAATATGTTTTTTCCTCTCATTGAAGTTTATTGTTTTTAATTTCAAACAAAGTTATTTCTCTAAAATGAGTGCCGCTAGACAGGCACTTTACCCACTACCAATGGAAAAAAAAATGAGCTGTCAACATCAATTTCAGTTTTAAAATAGGAAGCGTGGTCTGTGTTTGAATACAGATGTTGAAGCTCCAAACACACAAATACTTTCTCTTAGCTAAGGCTTTATTTTTCCTAAGAAGGACAACTGTGTTAGCAGCTTGTTTATAAGAAAAAAATCCAAATGTAGAAACACATAACGGCATGTGGGCTAAATCTGACAGCATGAGTGCTACATAAAGGAACAATTACAAAATTTAATAGATGCTGCCACATCTTGCACAGGAAACGTAAGTCATTTTTCCAGATTCTTTTCAGTTACAGCATCCTTGATTCTATCAACCCACATAAGGGGAGTCTGCAAGTATCTTGTTGTTGCAGTAAACCCACTGGGGGAAGACCAAAGCATGATTTAATAGGACATTCCTGTCACTCACAAGAAGTGAGCAGAAAATAAATTTAAATGATTTTGTTTAATGATCACAGGCTAAAAAAAAAAAAAAAAAAAAAAAAAATTAAGTATGAGTTTTATGTCCTTACCCTGAGGTTGAACTCAGCCTGGTATGCTAATTGGAAATTATTGCATCATTAAGAACCCAAAATTACAAAATCAAGATGAGATCAGAATTGGTCACTAGGGTGCAGGCACATTTTTATTGATTACCCATTATGTGTCCTGATCTATGCTTAGCACTCTACATAAGTTATGACTGCCTGGTGATTAATTTCCAACAAATCTCAAATGTCAACAAAGTCAAAATGTTGAAACAATGAGGCCAGCAGTTCTTTGCTCTGTAACCACAGGAGAGTAATCTAAAGATAAAACAGGAATACCAGCAGTCAGTCACGAAGCCTGTGCCCATGTAACAAGAGAGAGAACTGATAAAGAAGCACTTCCATCATTGGGAAATTAAGAGAAAATGTAGTCATCAGTGGAAAAGGTGGGTTGCTAATATTACAAATGTCCCTAGAATGTCACTAATCAATCATTTCACTCTCATTTAGGGATTAACCCTGTTTAGGCTGTTTCTCCAAGTACAAGTACAGAGGGCTTCACCTATTGCTACCCTGTTAGACGTCCCTTAGAGACATCTAAAACTGTTAACACATCCCACTCTTCCTCAATAGTCCACACAGGACAGACACACAGAAACACCCTTGTTGCCATGGTGTCTGTCATCCTTGCTGTTCAACTAACAGCTAACATGGAGCATAGGTAGAAAGTGCTCTCATATATTCACTTGAGGAATCATTGAGCTGACACATGGTACAGGGCTGAGTTTCATGCCCGAGTGGAGCTGGGTGGCCTGGGATACTCCACTCCCGTGTGCCCCCAGGACATTCAATAAATTCTTTTACAGTCGTCCAATTCTAGATCAAAACACCCAACTCTTTCTGGGAATTAAAAGATTAGTTCCCAGACCTCCAAAGTGCCTTTGTTTGAGCTTTTCTCCCTGCAGTTGCTCTCACAAAAATTTATTATTCCTCCACAGCCTACTCTTCCTCAATGTCCAACAAATACTTCAAATCTTATTTTCTTCAAATAGTATTTCTCTTTTTCACTTTAAACATTACTGCCTATTCAAACAGGAGCAGGGATGATATTTGTCTTCAAATATTCCCAGGAGATAAAATGAAGTATTTATGTTTCATTTTTTAAGCACATCAGAACAACAGAATACAAAATGGAACTTAATAGTTCTTTTCCTGTCAAAACCGGTTGTCCATTTATAACCTGTCACACTAATAATATGTTTCAATAACTGGTAGGTTCTTGGATACATTATGTCTAATTCTGAAAAATGATAAAGCTCCACAGTGAATATTATTAGATATAGCCTAGAGATTAGGAAACCAAGGCTCAGTAGAGTTAATAGATCCAAGTCTCAGTAAGAAATGCAACAAGCTTGAGATCATCAGTGTAGGGTAAGGGAGTTAGAGAAGGTGAGGTTTGGAAAAAGAACTAGACTAGCACTTTACAGGAACAGATCACCTTTAATGAGGCAAGAAGGGGCAGCAGTCAGATTAGTGAGCTGCTGCATTAACCCAAGAAAAAAGTAAGTATATATAGGCATATATGTGGAAATCTACTGTCTTAAAGGGGCCTCTTCTTCACCAAGGTTTTTCAGAGTAGTTATCTCTTAAACAGCTGGGGCAAGGAATTCTGGAGATCAGCCAGAGGCTGGACTGGCTGGGAACTGGGTGTAATCAACCTTAATGTCATTTTTTTTTTTTTTTTTTTTTGCCTTCGGGTGAGAGAGTTCTTTGTTTTGCATAGAATGGTGGGGAGGACGGGGAGGAGAGTTTTAATTCCAGGCTATTTTGAGCCATGTAACTTTCCTTCAGTCAGTAAGTTCTGAACCCAATTTTCTTTTCACTAAACTTATCCGTTATAGAAGGCTTCCTTCCCTAGGGGCTTATAGTGGTAAAGAACCAGTCTGCCAATGCAGGAGATGTGAGAAATGTAGCTTTGATCCCTAGGTTGGGAAGATTCAATGGAGGAGGGCATGGCAACCCACTCTAGTTTTCTTGCCTGGAGAATCTCATGGACAGAGAAGCCTGGTGAACTACAGCCTATAGGGTCACAAAGACACAACTGAAGTGACTTACCACACATGCCTGCACACTTTTAGAGTACAAGAAAGAGGAAGAAGAAGCTCATATACTTTCATATAACTTCAAAAATATGAACATTTTAATAGCAGAAATAGAGGCAGTCCGAAAAGTAATCGTAGAGAATGATTTTTTGTAGTAATGGTAGCAAAACTTGTATGATTTTCATCAAGTACTGAGAAAATGTAGATATACACAAAATGCCTCCATGTAATCAATAAGAACTGCGGAAGAAGCCAGACTCAATCAGAGACTCAGCAGAGCTATAGAGCTTCTAATAACCTCTCTGCAAAAATTGACGGTTCATAGAGACATATTTACACATATGCAAATATTACTTTATGCAGCTGTGATGATTTACCTAATTATTTTCAATATTACATTTTCTTCTTAAACATACTTTATAGTTTTTCTCAAGTGAAAGATTATAAATGTAGCATGCCTATGATATAACCATAATACTAACCCATTGAACTATACAGAGAGTGAGTGCTAAGTTGATCCTGATCAAGACACTGTTAACACTCTTTGCTCATGAGTTAGGATGATAAAACCAGAATCATCTAGCTCTCCAGAGAAATGATCTGCATAGATCAGTAACATCTGAAGCAAGCTGTCCTTACGCAGAGGCAGCCTCTGATTTGAGGAAATCAATGGAATAATAAATATTTAAAATTTAAACTAAATTCTCAAGTCCACTTTTCACCTCATTATTATTCCTTAAAATAAACATGAGACTGGACACCATTTCATTGATTTAATTGGTCATTTCCAGAGGGACAAGAATAGTCTTTATCAAATAAGAGTTAATATGATCCTTGATGAGATTATCTCCACAATGACTCAAGAAGATTGTTTCCTAAATCAGTCATTAAAATTAACATGTCCATCACTCCAAAGATTCAAAACAATTTCTTGCAGCTAAAACTTTACATATTAAAGGAGTGATTTGATGAATAATTTGAAACTGAAGTGCTGTTCTCACTATCATCTATTATTTAATTGAGAATGTTGAGTAAAAAGCCAAAATAACACTTTCCTGAGTTCACATGTAGTCTCAGTTTTCTCAGAAGGTCTCTGTAAAAGCAAGAGACGGACAATGATAGAATTATTATTTATTCACACAATAGTCATCTGTATATCTCCTTGTGCTTCTGAAATGTGTGAGAATGACTCACAGAAATATATAGAAGTCACTTTCCTGTTTCCCCCATTCAACCATATTATTACTACTCTTAATTCAAATTGCTCTTATTCCACCAGTTAACTAAGAGACATGTCTAACAGCAAGGAACAGTTTGATAGCATTCTAGAAACATAGTGTTTTAGTATAATTAGTTACCATTATTAATTTTTGTGTATGGGAAGGTTGTTAAAATTGTTATCTTAAAAAAAAAAAAAAAAAAAACCTGTGTATTACGTTATACAATAGATGAATGCAGTCAATAAATATATGTAAGGAAGTCTACCTAATACATATGGGCTTCCTGAGTGGCTCAGAGATAAATAGAATCCTCTTGCAATTCAGGAGATGTGGGTTTGATCCCTAGGCGGGAAAGATCCCATGGAGGAGGGCATGGTAACCCACTCCAGTATTCTTGCCTGGAGAATTCCATGGATAGAGGAGCCTGGTGGGCTATAGTCTATGGTGTCTCAAAAAAGTCAGACATGACAGCAACTAAACAACAACAACAAAACCTGATATATACATATAGCACTCTCTCTCTCACACACACACAAGTATAGTCCAAATGGGAAAACAAAAAAGTCATGTTAGCAGACAAGAATGACAGTCTCTGGAGAAAAAATTATAAGGCAAAAATATTTTTAATAATTTTTCCCTTTGGAAAAAATATGCATTAACTTATAAGTGATTACTTTTCTTCTTACTTTCCAAAAAATTACCAATGCACATCATTTACCAGGATAAAGGCTCATTTAAACTTCACTACAGTTGCTTAACTAATTGAGAGCTTGGAAACTTAGTTCAGTTCACTTCAGTTCAGTTCAGTTGCTCAGTCGTGTCTGACTCTTTGCGACCCCATGAATTGGAGCACGCCAGGCCTCCCTGTCCATCACCAACTCCTGGAGTTCACTCAAACTCACATCCATCAAGTCAGTGATGCCATCCAGCCATCTCATCCTCTGTCATCCCCTTTTCCTCCCCCAATCCCGCCCAGCATCAGAGTCTTTTCCAATGAGTCAACTCTTCACATGAGGTGGCCAAAGTACTGGAGTTTCGGCTTTAGCATCATTCCTTCCAAAGAACACCTAGGACTGATCTCCTTTAGAATGGACTGGTTGGATCTCCTTGTAGTCCAAGGGACTCTCAAGAGTCTTCTCAAACACCACAGTTCAGAAGCATCAGTTCTTTGGTGCTCAGCTTTCTTCACAGTCCAACTCTCACATCCATACATGACCACAGGAAAAACCATAGCCTTGACTAGATGGACCTTTGTTGGAAAATTTAATGTCTCTGCTTTTGAATATGCTATCTAGGTTGGTCATAACTTTCCTTCCAAGGAGTAAGCGTCTTTTAATTTCATGGCTGCAGTCACCATCTGCAGTGATTTTGGAGGCCCAAAAAATAAAGTCTGACACTGTTTCCACTGTTTCCCCATCTATTTCCCATGAAGTGATGGGGCCAGATGCCATGATCTTCATTCTCTGAATGTTGAGCTTTAAGCCAACTTTTTCACTCTCCACTTTCACTTTCATCAAGAGGCTTTTTAGTTCCCCTTCACTTTCTGCCATAAAGGTGGTGTCATCTGCATATCTGAGGTTATTGATATTTCTCCTGGCAATCTTGATTCCAGCTTGTGCTTCTTCCAGCCGTGTTTCTCATGATGTACTCTGCATATAAGTTAAATAAGCAGGGTGACAGTATACAGCCTTGACATACTCCTTTTCCTATTTGGAACCAGTCTGTTGTTCCATGTCCAGCTCTAACTGTTGCTTCCTGACCTGCATATAGGTTTCTCAAGAGGCAGGTCATGTGGCCTGGTATTCCCATCTCTTTCAGAATTTCCCACAGTTTATTGTGATCCACACAGTCAAAGGCTTTGGCACAGTCAATAAAGCAGACATAGATGTTTTTCTGGAACTCTCTTGCTTTTTCCATGATCCAGCGGATATTGGCAATTTGATCTCTGGTTCCTCTGCCTTTTCTAAAACCAGCTTGAACATCTGGAAGTTCTCGGTTCACATATTGCTGAAGCCTGGCTTGAAGAATTTTGAGCATTACTTCACTAGAGTGTGAGATGAGTGCAATTGTGCGGTAGTTTGAGCATTCTTTGGCATTGCCTTTCTTTGGGATTGGAATGAAAATTGAGCTTTTCCAGTCCTGTGGCCACTGCTGCATTTTCCGAATTAGCTGGCATATTGAGTGTAGCACTTTCACAGCATCATCTTTCAGGATTTGAAATAGCTCAACTGGAATTCCATCACCTCCACTAGCTTTGTTCATAGTGATGGAAGCTTAAGGTGGGATGAAATATTACATTAACCTAAACAGTAACTGTATCTCAAAGTTACAGCTATTAATGAACACCATAGTCCTGAGAGCTATAAACTTAAATGTAAAATAGTCATCTATATTTTTAATTCAGATATAAAATTTGAGGCAGTATCAGGAAATGTGTTGTTAGCAAAATATGAACAGAGATTTATCTACATCATGCAAGTATATCTTTATTTGGGGAAGTACTTGAGACTCTCAAGTGAAACTAGCATTCTCTTCTTGTTGCAGACTGTTCTGGTTTCCATTTATATGTTATCTTTCTCACTCTTTACTCTGGCATTACACATCACTTAAGGATTCAAATAACTCAAATTGAAAATTATTGCATTCAGAGCAATGGTTAAATCTTGTTATATAATTCCTGATTTATTTCAAATGATGTAATCCATATATGTAGACAGAGAAACATCAAAAACCTCAGATATGTGCATGATACCACTCTAATGGCAGAAAGTGAAGAGGACTAAAGAGCCTCTTGATGAGGGTGAAGGAGGAGAGTGAAAAAGCCGGCTTAAAACTAAACATTAAAAAAACTAAGATCATGGCATCCAGCCCCATTATTGCATGGCAAATAGAAGCAGAAAATGTGGAGGTAGTGACAGATTCCCTCTTCTTGGGCTCTAAAATCACTGCAGATGTTGACTGCAGTCATGAAAACAGAAGACAATTGCTTCTTGGCAGGAAAGATATAACAAACCTAGACAGCACTTTGAAAAGCAGAGACATTACTCTACCAACTAAGGTCCATATAGTCAAGGCTATGGTCTTCCCAGTGGTCACATATGGCTGTGAGAGCTGAACCATAAATAAGGCAGAGCTCCGAAGAATTGATGCCTTCAGATTGCGGTGCTGGAGAAGATTCTTTAAAGTCTTTTGGACAGCAAGGAGATCAAGCCAGTCAATCTTCAGGGAAATCACCCTGAATACTCATTGGAAGGACTGATGTTGAAGCTGAAGCTCCAATATTTTGATCACCTGATGCAAACAGCCAACTCATTGGAAAAGTCCCTGATGCTTGGAAAGATTGAGGGCAGAAGGAGAAGAGGGTGTCAGAGGATAGATAACTAGATGGCATCACTGATACAATGAACATGAACTTGGACAAACTTAAGAGATGGTAAGGGACAGGGAGGCCTAGGGTGCTGTGGTCCAGGGGGTCGTAAAGAGTCAGACATGACTGGGCAGCTGAACAATGAACAACAAAATGTAGAGGACTTCACTGAAAACTAATTCCAAAGGCATTGACCTAGATTTTCAACCTCTACTTCTGAAACTTAGGAAGAATATTTCCTATTTTCATTAGACAGGCAATCCCTCCCTGTGTAATGATTGAAAGTTTAATGTGTTCCTTTTTAAGACAAAACAGTTTCCAGTTATTTTCTTTGGTAGGAATGGGAAAAAAGAAACACATGAGCTCAAGAATCTTGTAGGGTGATATTGATGTAGGAGGCAGAGAAATGGTCCTCCAAAGGATATACAAAATCCCTGGAACGAGTGAGAGTTACCTTATTAGGGAAAAGGGTCTTTTCAGATGTAATTAAGTTAAGGATTTTGAGATGAGATCACCCTGGATTACCAGGATGGGCTTTAAATCCAAGGACAAGTGTCCTTATAAGAAGCACACAGGGGAGATTTGACAGACAGAAGAGAAGGAGGCAGGGTGGCTATGGAAACAGAGATTGCAGTCCTGTAGTCAACAGACAACAGCAGCTGGAAGAATGGAATCTAGCCTGGAGCTTCTGGAGGGAGCAGGGTCCTGCTGACATCTCGAGTTCAGGTTTCTGGCCTCTAAAACTGACAGATTGTACATTTATGTTTTAACTTATCCTGTTTGTGGCCATGTGTTACGTCAACCTCAAGAAACTAATAGAATTGGCACACAAGTCTACAACTGAAACCTTAAAATGATGATTAATAAAACTACTAAAATTGTAGGATGGGAGACCAGGGAAGAATATAATATATAAGGGAAACAGGCTTAAACAATTACTATGCTATAATGTAAGGGAGTAAAAAAAATGAATTCTAAGTGAATAAGGAGGTGTGTGTTTCATGTCTGTGTGTGTGTGTATGTGTGTGTTTCTGTGTGTAAGAATGTTCTGTTTAGGAAAGACATTCAAACAGTGGGGCAAATTGAAAGAGGGGTAGGTAGCCTAAGAGATAATGTAATTTAGCCAGCATATATTAAGAGGTAAAATAAATGGACTGTAAATGACATTGGGCTTGCCAGGAGACACAGTGGTAAAGAATCTGCCTGCCAAAACAGGAGACACGGTTGGACCCTGGGTTGGGAAGATCCACTAGGGTAGGAAATGGCAACCCACTCCAGTATTCTTGGTTGGAAAATTCCAAGGACAGAAGAGCCTGCCAATCTGTAGTCAGTGGGGTCTCAAAGAGTAGAACATAGCTGAGCACACACACACACACACACACATACATGCACAAATGATACTATATCTAAAGATAAGCTTTTCTCTGGGAGATAGGGTACTGGTGTTGGAAGACCAGGAGTTCTCAAATTCAGCCATTCATGAATTTTATTTATCTGTGCATTAATTTTGACAACATCCAGGAACCAAAAACAAATAATTCCAGGACTTCACAAGTTTCAGTAGCCAAATCAAATTTTTACTTTCTATTCATCAATTAACACTTCCAGTAGAGACCAATATATGATAGAAGTTCTGCTCTTCCATTCTTCATTATCCTTAGGGACTCTGACTTCCAATCTGATTCAGTCACTTAACATGGACCACAGTAGCTTTTAGAGTCCAAGACAAAAAAACAAATTAAAAAGGAAGGGGTGATGAGCTGTGCTATAAATATACCAAATATCTGCTCTAAACATTATTTTCTCACTTTTAAAATAGGATGATGGGGGACAGTTAACATTAAAAGAAATAAACAAGAAATTCTCCAAAATAATATCATTCCATTTATTAATTCTAAAATAAGCTAGAAATACATACAATATACTTAAAATGCATTGACAGATCATTTTAAGGTGAAATGAGTAGTATCCAGGGCCCAAAATTCAAAAAGAACATTGAAGTTTCAAACACCAGCATTACCCTTTTCAGATATCCAGTTCATGCAGGGACAATGACAGCTACTGTCTTTCTCACTAGCCACATATCACAGCAGCTTTTGTGTCTGCCTCAGTTAAAGGAAGAGGAAATTGAGAGCAAATGGTAAAAGTTATATGATTAAAGGTCATTTTATACAAGGTTTTGGAGGGAGGAATTGTCCTCATGACATAGAAATTGGTTGACCAAAATTGGACAATAATTTTTTATTGAATCCCTGTGGATGAATTCAACCCCATTTAATAGTATATGTATATTAGGCACTAATTTATGTACATTAGCATTTAGCATACATGCCATGTAAAAGGATAACAGTCACATCATAGACTTGTGATTGTTACTCATATTTAACAGGCTATAGATATCAAGACATATGATTAAAAACAGAGCCAACTTTGGAAACTGGCCAGGATAAAAAAGAAAGAAGAAATTCTTGCTCGTTTTCATTGAAAAGCTGAGGTTTGTTTTAATATGCTGAATAAAGAGATAGTCTACATTATTTTTTAGCTATTTAAGGGTCCAGATCTTTTCATTCAGATGAATTATGACATCTAGAATTTAAGGGCCTTTCCTCACATTTTGTCAAGAAAAAAAAATTTCTTCATAATAAAGGCTTTCTGGATGAAAATGCTTCATGACACATAGAATGAATTAAAAAATCAAAATGTATGACACCTTCTTGGGTGGCCAGATGAACAAAAATCATTGCTTTAATTGGAATGTGGCACGTGTTCTAAGGTACAATGTTCTAGTAATTTATTGTATGCTACATTAAAATAGTGTTTGGCAAATTAAACCTTCTTCGGTAAAAAGTTGCATGTGAGTGCACAGGGGGATGGCAAAACAGAAATGAAATATATTTCCCCATCTCTGTTGAAAAATAGAATAGATAGCAAAAATAACAAAACTTTTCACATAATGATAAAGCTGTCATTTGAGAAACTCAAAACTTGTACTGAGTCAGATCTATATTTTAATATATCAGACAATTTGTTGTAAAAGCAAATTCTTACTTGTGAAAATACTAACAAATTCATAAATTGTATGTAAAGGGGAGTATACCCTTGTTAATCTTAAAGAATTATCTTAGGACATTTTTATGAACATTTTAAATATATATGTTGGTGTCCTAACTGAGTAAGAACTAATGATTCTCTGAAATTTCTCTCTGTTTTTAGTGAAATAAAATGTCCTCAACTATTTTAAAATGTGTGAAATACCTAAATAAATATGCCTTTAACCATAAACTGCCATGGTCATAATTGGATTGTCACCAATTCACCAACATATCTACATATTTCAGTGGAATGCAGATTTTTTGTTTTTAAGTATAAAGTAAGTATACTTGAAAGAAATGCTTTATGAAGTGAAAAGTATATCCAACAGAGTAAGCTCAAATTGCAAAGGGAGTGTCTTGGGTCAAAGGAGGTGGTTGTTATACATTCAGGACACAGATGCATCAGATTCCACTCAGATTCAGTGTTTCCACTAACCCCTTCCCCAACCCCCTACACAGAGACCCTGCACATTTCGAGAAAAATGGAAGATTCAGTGTTCAACAGGAGAGGATAATAAAGCATTGCAATCAGGATCAAGTGTCCGAAGGCATTTGAGGTCACAGATAAGTCATTGCCACCATCTGCGGTGCCTTAATGGAGCCTAAAACATCAACAATAGCTGTAGTAATGAATAACAGCAGTTACACGCTGGAGCCACAGACACTGAGGGTCTCAAAGAAACAGTAGAGAAGAGGAGCTGCAGACAGTTGCCGAGAAAAGAGATGCAGTAAGGACTAGGCTACTTCGTTTGTAGGGCTGTTGGCTAGAGAAGTGAACATAGCCTTTCCTAGAATATACAGGATCATGAGGTTGAAGGACACTCAGATTTTACATGCTTTGAATTTGTCCTAAGTCTGAATTGTTATTAATCCTTTATCTGCAAGCAAGCTATCCCATTTTTTTGAAATTATGTTGAAACCAAATCAATGAAAACGTAAATGAGGACAATTTGAATATATAGACCAAGTAAATGATTCATAAATATGTTCTTAAAATATGTATTGCAGCAATTATATACGACATAATTCTAGCTGCTATGAGAAATTCAAAGATAACATCTATCTTGTGCCAAGTCCTCTCTCTCTTTGATTTTTGTTTGTCTGCTGGTGGTGTTAGTGATAGGCTATGTGATTAAGTGAAGACATAGAGAAAGAGAAAAGCACTGCTCAGGGATACCACACAAAGCTATTTCTGTGACTAAAATACCACACATAAACATATCCAAAGTACATCACTAGTTTCTTTTGTAAAGAAAAGCATAACTTAACCTGTAAACATAAAGATGTGTGTATGCGCGTTAAGTCGCTTCAGTCCTGTCCAACTCTGTACAGCCCCATGGACTGTAGCCTGCCAGGCTCCTCTGTCTATGGGATTCTCCAGGCAAGAATACTAGAGTGGGTAGCTGTGCCCTCCTTCAGGGGATCTTCCCGACCCAGGGATCGAACCTGCATCTCTTATGTCTCCTGCAATGCAGGAGGTTCTTACCACTAGCGCCACATGGGAAGCACAAACATAAGGATAACTAAATGGCAACCCACTTCAGTATTCTTGCCTGGAGAATTCCATGGACAGAGGAGTCTGATGGGCACCCTCCATGGGGTCGTAAAGAGTCAGACGTGACTAAGTGTCTAACACAGACACATACAATAACTGAGATTTACTTAAAGCATTTTTGAATACCTTGTGGGGAAGCAAATATCATATTAATGGTAACAGAATATACTGTATTCACATCTACAGGGCAAATAGGAAAGAATGTGTACAAACTGTGGACACAAGAAAGGAATTAAAAGGAGGTAGGGTTTGGTCAGTCATAAATATGGAAACTCAATTCACTTGAACAGCACTAATTACGTGATTTTACTACTTTTCATGTCTCTAATATATAACATATATATGACATTAAAATTAATCACAATGACATAAATCTTTCAAACTATGCTTTGATTTTCTATTGCTGTGTGGCCAATTACCACAGACTTTACTTAAAACAACAGCTATCTATTACCTCACAACTCTGTAGGTCATTTTAAGTAAGTTCAGCTGGACCAGAAATGGCTCTTATCTAGAAGTTTTGAAAGGAATCTGCTTCCAAATCAAGCTTTTGACAGAATCCAGTTCTTTACAGTGGCTGAACTGAGATCTCTGTTCCTGGCTGGATGTCAGGGGCCTCTCCCTGGTCCTGAAGGCTACTTACATGTCTTCTCATGTGACTCCCTCCACCTCTAACAAGCGAGAATGTGTTGAGTCCTTCTCAGACTTCATATCTCTCTGACATTTGCTTCTGCTACCAGCCAAAGAAAGTTCTGTTTAAAAAGCTTATGTGATTACATAGGGCCTGCATGGATAATCCCAGACAATCTCCTTACTTTAAGGTAAATAATGCCATATAACACGACAGTCATAAGCATGATATCATATCTCAGGTTCTAGGGATTAGAGCTGGACGTTTAAAAACACCTGCTTACCAAAGGTATAGAATTGTGTTCCAAGAAGTATAAAATACAATGACCAAGCAATACTGACTTATTCTTCCCCACTCCCTCAAAAAAGAACTTCAATCACAGTAGTAGCATACAGAAGCTATCCATCTAACTGTTGCTTTCTCCAGAAATGAAGAATAAAGATGTAATCATGATTGTCCGGCACTGATGCATCATTTGGCCTCCTCCCTGGGAACACTGCTAAGATCAATGACTTCTTCCTTCATGTCTTCCACACTCAGATTCATAATCCTTCTAAATGACCAAGATTTCTAGTATATTGCTTGGATACATAAATTTAAACTTTTGTATTTAATGGGCTTAAGAGATCAATATACAGATGTTTTGTGATCATGAAGAGTTTTTTTTAACCCTGAAATTACAGTTCTTTACTGAAACATATAACCTTTGAAACTGAGCTCGTTAATTCTCAGCCCAGTCCCTTTGCCTGTACATTCCAAAATGTGGTCTTCACACACCTATGAATAACTTTTAAAAGAGACAGAGATATAACAATGTAAACTCATGTTTTTAAAAGAAAAAGTCTGCTGAATGGAGTCTTCAAAAACATGTTTTCAAACTTTCTTCAAGTGTTTTATCTACTACTTAGAAAAAATGCTTTGAAGAAGACAGCATCATAAAACACAAAATTTATATTCTCTTCTACGTTATAAGTCATTAATCTAACATATGTGCAAAGGAGCACCACAAAACTTCTAGTCTTCAGCATTTTAGGTTGTTTAATAAACAACATATCTAGCACACATAATCGCAAAATTGCATGTGTGTGTATTATATGTATATATATTGTAGATATCATCACATTACTTGATTCATAATTTTACATTTGCATAATTATCTGACTCAGAAATATTTAGGCTGCCTATTGTAGTTTCCCAAAGATAACTTTTTCAGACTATGTGTATTTAAAAAAAAATTGTGTTTGTAAACACATGTCATTAGATATGATAAAGGACATGTGCCCATTTGAAATAGATTATTACTCAAAACGATGATATGTTGTTGAAATAATTATATATAATTAAATATAATTTCCTAAAAAATAAAAATATTACCTTGCATACATACATATAAATTCAATGCTTTTCAAATGTTCTCCAAATAACATAACAATAAACACTACTCATGTTTCTTTGTAATTTCCAAAAATGACCTGGTTTTCATTAATTTACTAAACCATGTCTTTTTCATTAGACATTTAAGCAATTTCCAGTTTAGGTGCATTTTTTGGTGTTTTTCTGGTTCATCACAATTATTATGTCATAGAAAATTTAAAGACTTTCCTTTAGGTTGCATTGCAAAGTATCTGCTTGAAATTAATATTTTCTATATTTCATATATTTATTTCTCTTTTTGGTTCTTTTTCTGCTTCTCTCTACTTCATTATCAGCCCAGCTGATTCCAGCAAAAGCTTCTGGCTTCCAGAACACAGAATCACACACAGTTACCTAGAAGTGCTTCTCAGTGTGGGGTCAGTCTGTCACTCCTGGCTCAGCATGCTCAGGGCCTTGTGGACATGGAAAAAACCCTGGTTGCACCCCAGGTTTACATCAAAATCTCTATGCTGAGGGTAAGGGTTACAAATCCCTGGGATCTTTATTTAAAAATATTTTTCTATCCATTCTAATTTACTGATACAGTTTCTTTAGGAATTGTTAATTTTCAAAGACAGTCTAATCATCAAAGATCATTATTGTTCAGTGCAGTGTACATTTTCTAAAATGATCTTCTCTAAAATCTCTTATAATTAGAACTAGTATTTATCAAATCATTACAATAAAACCAGTCTATATTTTCCCACCAGGGCTGAATATGCTGGCTAATTTTCTTTGTTTTTAAGTGCAAAACTGACTCTCAAGGGGACTTTTCTCAGTGTTTCAACATCTGCTCTAGCTGAATCTGGAATCACATCTAAAATTCATTTGGTTTGAGATTTATTAAACTGTTCTATCTTTTACAAGAGCATGTACAATCCAGTTTTTTGTTTGTTTCTAAAAACCTACTTCTAAAAAATACAAGACATGTGTAGTTTGTCTTAATGGGGCAATATCAAATAAACAATTGACCTAATCCAGGTTCCCATTCAACCTTAAGGCTGGAGCTGAAGTTGTACAGAGTGTGAGTTCAGGATGCCTCCAAAATCTTGCTCAAGAACTCAAAGTTCTTAATACTTCTATCATCACAATTATAACAAAAATAATAGTAATGTAAATATAAGTTTTGCCAAAGTGAAGTTGCTCAGTTGTGTCCGACTCTTTGCGACCCCACAGACTGTGGCCTACCAGGCCCCTCCATCCATGGGATTTTCCAGGCAAGAATACTGGATGGGTTGCCATTTCCTTCTCCAGGACATCTTCCCAACCCTGGGATTGAACCCAGGTCTCCCACATTGTAGGCATATGCTTTTACCATCTGAGCCACCAAGGAAGTCCCATAAGTTTTGCCAATCACTATTATAATCATTTTAAAAATATTAACTCAGTAAAAACAATCTTATGATAAATAGTTTTAACCTCAAATTCCAATTATACTGATGATAATAGTGGAGCATAGACAGGTTAAATCAATTACTCAAGGAGCCAGAGCTAGTAAGCAGCATGGTCAGGATTTGATTTCTGCAATAAGATTCCAACCAATGCTCTTAACCATTAAGATGTCACCAGCTGGGCTGAGTTGGTGATTATAATCTTTCTCTTCCCTGTTGGCTCAGCTGGTAAAGAATCCACCTGCAATGTGCAAGACCTGGGCTAGATCCCTGGGCTGGGAAAATCCCTTGCAGAAAGGAACAGCAAGCCACTCCTGTATTTTTGCCTGGAGAATCCCCATGGACAGAGGAGCCTGGCAGGCTACAGTCAATGGGGTTGCAAAGAGTTGGACATGACTGAGCGACTAAGCACAGTACAACCAATGAAGAAAGTAAAAGTGTTAGTGGTTCAGCCGTTTCTGACTCTTTGTGACCCCATGGACTGTAGCCCACCAGGTCCCTCTGTCCATGGAATTCTCCAGGCAAGAATACTGGAGTGGGTTGCCATTCCCTTCTCCAGGGGCTATTCCCCACCCAGGAATGGAATTTGGATCTCCGGCTTAGCAGGCAGATTTTTTGCCATCTGAGCTACCAGGGAAGCCCTCTTTAACCAATACTTTTTCCTAAATATGATATGGATTTTCCCCTAAATATTATAACTTCTTTATTATGTTTTCCACCTCACTCTAAAAGTTAGTTGAGTTTTGAAATTAAGTAGATAACAAACAACAGTTGTATTCTATCTTGGTCATTTGCAGCCAATTATTTAAAAAGAGATTAAATTTATATTTTTTTATTTGAATTTCATACATCATTGTATGATCTTGAAGAATAAAGACTATGAGTTACACTATTTTAAACCTTTCAAGCAGCAAGGCCAGTGTTTTGTGCATAGTAAGTGTTAAGAAAATAATGTGACACAGGTAATAGTTATTAATTTTATTGAAATTCAAAAATTAAAAACAAAGATTAAAAGTAACTTTTGTAATGTTGGTCAAATGGCTTAAATTATATTTTTAGGAATGATTTTGTGAGCAATTTATTTGAATGAATTATATATGGCAAAGTAATTTGTACATAGTTACAAATTTTCTACAAAGAAACATTTGTACTAATTGTTGATGTCACAGTAAAGCACTTACTGCTGCTGCTGCTGCTAAGTCACTTCAGTCATGTCCGACTCTGTGCAACACCATAGACGGCAGCCCACCAGGCTCCCCCGTCCCTGGGATTCTCCAGGCAAGAGCACTGGAGTGGGTTGCCATTTCCTTCTCCAATGCATGAAAGTGAAAAGTGAAAGTGAAGTCACTCAGTTGTGTCTGACTTTTAGCGACCCCATGGACTGCAGCCTACCAGGCTCCTCCGTCCATGGGATTTTCCAGGCAAGAGTACTGGAGTGGGGTGCCAAAGCACTTACTACATGAATTCAATTAAATTTTGTAAAAAGTATTTTCTTTGTGCAGAAAACGGAATCCATATTCACTACAAAAATTTCATGAAATATAAAGGTATAAACAAATAATGGGGAAATTATCCATAAAACAACAATTTAAACTTAAATACCTTCAAAACAATGTAATACACATTTAAATTCATAATAAGCTTATTTTTACCAGGGGGAAATGGGGAAAGGGATAAATTGAGGGATTTGGAATGACATACACCCTACTTGGAGAAGGCAATGGCACCCCACTCCAGTACTCTTGCCTGGAGAATCCCATGGACAGAGGAGCCTGGTAGGCTGCAGTCCATGGGGTTGCGAAGAGTCAGACACAACTGAGCGACTTCACTTTCACTTTCACTTTCATGCATTGGAGAAGGAAATGGCAACCCACTCCAGTGTTCTTGCCTGGAGAGTCCCAGGGATGGCGGGGCCTGGTGGGCTGCCGTCTATGGGCGCACACAGAGTCGGACATGACTGAAGTGACTTAGCAGCAGCAGAAGCATACACCCTACTAAATACAAAATAGGTAACTAATAAGGACCTACTGTATAGCACAGGGAACTCTTCTCAATGTGCTCTTATGATCTGTATGGGAAAAAGTTTGAAAAAGAGTTGCTGTTATTGTTTAGTCACTAAGTCATGTACAACTGTTTGCACCCTCATGGACTGCAGCTTGCCAGGCTTCTCTGTCCTTCACTGTCTCCTGGAGCTCACACAAACTCATGTCCATTAAGTCAGCTTTGACATCCACCCATCTTATTCTCTGTCACCCCCTTCTCCTCCATGCCTCAATCCTTCCCAGCATCAACCCTGAATATTCATTGGAAGGACTAATGTTGAAGCTGAAGTTCCAATACTTTGGCCACTTAATGGGAAGAGACAACTCATTGGAAAAGACCCTCATTCTGGGAAAGACTGAAGGCAATAGGAAAGGGAGTGGCAGAGGATGAGATGATTAGATAGCATCACCCACTCAATGGACAAGAATTTAAGCAAACTCCAGGAAATAGTGAAGGACAGGGAAGCATGGCATGCTGCAATCCATGGGGTTGCAAAGAATAAGACATGACAGTGACTGAACAACTAAACTATGCTATCATAACAAGAATAAAAATATATCAAAAGAAGGTAATGTAAATCCCAAACATGTACTCACTGCTATATTTAAAATAGATAACTAACAAAGAATTACCATGCAGACAGGGAAATGTGCTCAATATTCTGTAATAACCTGAATGGGAAAAAATTTGAAAAAGTGTAGATACAAGTATATATATATATAACAAATCACTTTGCTGTACACCTGAAACACACTATTAATCAACTACGATGCTGCTGCTGCTAAGTCGCTTCAGTCGTGTCCAACTCTGTGCGACTCCATAGACAGCAGCCCACCAGGCTCCTCCATCCCTGGGTTTCTCCAGGCAAGAACACTGGAGTGGGTTGCCATTTCCTTCTCCAATGCATGAAAGTGAAAAGTGAAAGTGAAGTCGCTCAGTTGTGTCTGACTCTTCGCGACCCCGTGGACTGCAGCCTACCAGGCTCCTCTGTCCATGGGATTTTCCAGGTAAGAGTACTGGAGTGGGGTGCCATTGCCTTTTCCAATCAACTATACTCAAATACAAAATAAAATAAAAAAACGTATGACAGGTTCTACTAAAAATCTATTTAATTCTGTTAAAATTCTATTAAAAATTCCAATAAAAAGAGAATGTAACATCAAGAAACATTCTAGCCTGTAGAAGAATTTATGTGAATAAAAAGTGACATTAAAAGTCAGTAGTTTATTTTCAAGTCACCATTTCTGAAATATATATGAAGATAGTTTTATTATCTATTTTTTATATTTTTCAACATCTAACTATATGTTTTCTTTTCCCTTTTGCCCAGAATTTAATTGCATTTTCTTTATGCCTATTATATGATGATTGTGGTAATAACTTCATCGGTCTTCAACACAAATTAATCACTTCGGTTATTCTAACATCCATTCTATCCTTTATTTTGATACTTAAATTTTTGATCTGGTAAGGCTTAGAGAATTTGAGCCTTAAAAATTTTTAGCCTTAAAAAAAATAGGCACGGCAGCTGTGAGGGTGCACAGGTGTGGCTGAGAGGAGCTACCCCAGGCTCAAGGCCGGGGGAAGTGACCGAGAGGAGCTACCCCACATCTGAGGAAAGGAGCAGCAGCTGCGCTTTGCTGGAGCAGCCGTGAAGAGATACACCACATCCAAGGTAAGAGAAATCCAAGTAAGATGGTAGGCACTGAGAGAGGGCATCAGAGGACAGACAGACTGAAACCACAATCACAGACAACAGGCCAATCTGATCACACAGACCACAGCCTTGTCTAACACAGTGAAACTAAGCCATGCCACGTGGGTCCACCCAGGATGGGCGGGTCATGGTGAAGAGGTCTGACAGAATGTGATCCACTGGAGAAGGGAATGGCAAACCACTTCAGTATTCTTGCCTTGAGAACCCCATGAACAGTATGAAAATGCAAAAAGATAGGGCACTGAAAGATTAACTCCCCAGGTCAGTAAGTGCCCCATATGCATTTGGAGATCAGTAGAGAAATAACTCCAGAAAAAATGAAGGGATGGAGCCAAAGCAAAAACAACACCCAGTTGTGGATGGGACTGGTGATGGAAGCAAAGTTCAATGCTGTAAAGAACAATATTGCATAGGAAACTGGAATGTTAGGTCCATGAATCAAGGTAAATTGAAAGTGGTCAAACAGGAGATGACAAGAGTGAACGTCAACATTCTAAGAATCAGCGAACTAAGATTGACTGGAATGGGTGAATTTAACTCAGATGACCATTATATCTACTACTGTGGGCATGAATCCCTTAGAAGAAATGGAGTAGCCATCATAGTCAGCAAAAGAGTCCGAAATGCAGTACTTTGATGCAATCTCAAAAACAACAGAATGATTTCTGTTCATTTCCAAGGCAAACCACTCAATATCATGGTAATACAAGTCTATGCCCCAACCAGTAACGCTGAAGAAGCTGAAGTTGAACAGTTCTATGAAGACTTACAAGACCTTCTAGAACTAACACCCAAAAAACATGTCCTTTTCATTGTAGGGGACTGGAATGCAAAAGTAGGAAGTCAAGAAACACCTGGAATAACTGGCAAATTTGGCCTTGGAGTACAGAATGAAGCAGGGAAAGGCTAATAGAGTTCTGCCAAGAGAACGCACAGGTCATAGCAAACACCCTCTTCCAACAATACAAGAGATGACTACACATGGACATCACCAGATGGTCGACACTAAAATCAGATTGATTATATTCTTTGCAGCCAAAAATGGAGAAGCTCTATACAGTCAGCAAAGACAAGACCGGGAGCTGGCTGTGGCTCAGATCATGAACTCCTTATTGTCAAATTCAGACTGAAATTGAAGAAAGTAGGGAAAACCACTAGACCATTCAGGTATGACCTAAATCAAATCCCTTATGATTATACAGTAGAAGTGAGAAATAGATTTAAAGGACTAGATCTGATAGACAGAGTGCCTGATGAACTATGGATGGAGGTTTGTGACATTGTAGAGGAGACCGGAATCAAGACCATCCCAAGAAAAAGAAATGCAATAAAGCAATATGGCTGTCTGAGAAGGCCTTACAAATAGCTATGAAAAGAAGGGAAGTGAAAAGCAAAGGAGAAAAGGAAAGATATATCCATTTGAATGCAGACTTTCAAAGAATAGCAAGGAGAGATAAGAAAGCCTTCCTCAGCGATTAATAAAAAGAAATAGAGGAAAACCATAGAATGGGGAAGACTAGAGATTTCTTCAAGAAAATTAGAGATACCAAGGGAACATTTCATGCAAAGATCAGCACAATAAAGGACAGAAATGATAGGGACCTAATAGAAGCAAAAGATATTAAGAAGAGGTGGCAAGACTACACAGAAGAACTCTACAAAAAAGATCTTCATGACTCACCTAGAGCCAGACATCCTGGAATGTGAAGTCAAGTGGGCCTTAGGAAGCATCACTATGAACAAAGCTAGTGGAAGTGATGGAATTCCAGTTGAGCTATTTCAAATCCTAAAAGTGAAAGTGCTGCACTCAATATACCAGCAAATTTGGAAAACACAGCAGTGGCCACAGGACTGGAAAAGGTCAGTTTTCATTCCAATCCCAAAGAAAGGCATTGCCAAAGAATGCTCAAACTACCGCACAATTGCACTCATCTCACAGGCTAGTAAAGAGATGCTTACAATTCTCGAAGCCAGGCTCAACAATATGTGAACCATGAACTTCCAGATGTTCAAGGTGGTTTTAGAAAAGGCAGAGGAACCAGAGATCAAATTGCCAACATCTGCTGGATCATCAAAAAAGCAAGAGAGTTCCAGAAAAACATCTATTTCTGCTTCATTGACTATGCCAAAGCCTTTGACTGTGTGGATCAGAATAAACTGTGGATAATTCTGAAAGAGATGGGAGTACCAGACCACCTGACCTGCCTCTTGAGAAACGTGTATGCAGGTCAGGAAGCAACAGTTAGAACTGGACAAGGAACAACAGACTGGTTCCAAATAGAAAAAGGAATACCTCAAAGCTATATATTGTCATCCTGCTTATTTAATTTATATGCAGAGTACCTCATGAGACTTACTGGGCTGGAAGAAGCACAAGCTGGAATCAAGATTGCTGGGAGAAATATCAATAACCTCAGATATGCAGATGACACCACCCTTATGGCAGAAAGTGAACAGGAACTAAAAAACCTCTTGATGAACGTGGAAGAGAAGAGTGAAAAAGTTGGCTTAAGGCTCAACATTCAGAAAACGAAGATCATGGCAGCTGGCCCCATCACTTCATGGGAAATAGATGGGGAAACAGTGTCAGACTTTATTTTTCTGGGCTCCAAAATCACTGTAGATGGTGTCTGCAGCCATGAAATTAAAAGACACTTACTCCTTGGAAGGAAAGTTGTGACCAACCTAGACAGCATATTAAAAAGCAGAGACATTACTTTGTCAACAAAGGTCCATCTAGTCAAGGCTATGGTTTTTCCAGTGGTCACTTATGGATGTAAGAGTTGAACTATAAAGAAAGCTGAGCACCAATGAATTGATGTTTTAGAACTGGGGTGTTGGAGAAGACTTGAGAGTCCCTTGGATTACAAGGAGATCCAACCAGTCCATTCTAAAGGAGATCAGTCCTGGGTGTTCATTGGAAGGACTGATGTAGAAGCTGAAACTCCAATACTTTGGCCACCTGATGCGAAGAGCTGACTCATTTGAAAAGGCCCTGATGCTGGGAAAGATTGAGGGCAGGAGGAGAATGTGCCAACAGAGGATGAGATGGTTGGATGGCATCACCAACTCAATGGACATAGGTTTGAGTGAACTCTGGGAGTTGGTGATGGACAGGGAGGCCTGGCGTGCTGCAGTTCATGGGGTTGCAAAGAGTCAGACACGACTGAGCGACTGAACTGAACTGAACTGAAGAGAATTTTAGTAAAGTCACAAATACATGTTCATGTATCTCAGTGCCATACTGTTCAGCCCAAAAATAATTTATAGCATTCAGTTCATTCTTGTGAATTTGCTTGCAACAATGCAAATCCCTGAGTTCTGTGCAGGTTGGTTTTGGTTTAGCTTGTTTGTTTATTATTTACTTATAGGAAGTTTAAGTGGACTTGTATGATGCCTTCTCACAGGCATTAAGGAAAATATGAAATATGAAATAAAGTTCTTCATTTTCTTAATTTTGTATGAAAGCAAAAATTTATTATTTTACATTTCTGTAAGATCCAGAAGGCTAGCATTTTCATATCTATAGGAACAGATTTCTTTCTGAGGTTGTAAGGGAGAGTATTTTCCTATATTCCTCATATCTTAAAGCTGGCTACATTCTTTGACTTGCAACCTTTTCCTCTATCGTTAATGTTGACCATGACCTTTCTTCCACTGTCACATCTCTGACCACAGCCTAGAAAAGTTGACATCTTCTAAGAACTCTAATTATATTGGGCCAGGATAATCTCCCTATCTAAAAATCCATTATCTTGATCACATCTGTAAAGTCCCTTCATATAAATTAATATAGTCATAGAATCTGGGATTTAGAGTATAGACCTCTTTGGGCTGCCTATTTTCCCCAAAACAGTATTATTTACTCATAATAGTTTCTCTTCATAATTCCACAGCATTATCTCTCATATCAGACTTATTCTTATAGAGGAATGACTGAGTCTAATCAGACATTTGGTTATTTGCAGTTAAATTGTTGTTGATGATGTTCTTTTTCTTATTGAGTTTGTGCAGTAATGTTTGGTCTTTAAAACATGATTGTGTACACTTTATTTGTATTCTTTCCTTTTGAATTCTTCATTTGTAAAACAAATTCCCTGCATCTGTGAAACTGCCTCTCCTTTCTGTAAATACTTTTTGCATTCTTTTACTATAATACCCATTAGCTTGAATATTTCACCTTTGTTTTCTCCATAACTAACATAATATTCTTGGAAAACAGAGCTAGTGAAGGACATGCTTATGTCATAGAAATTTACACAGAACTGTTTGTACAAAAACATTCCAGAAGAAACCGGGAGTGGGATTTGAAGGAGGGTGCACAGGTTTCGAGTGAGCATATTCTCTCAGCTCCACAAATTCCATATTATATGGAAAGGGTTGACAAGAGGTGGGGCTGTCCACATGTAATAATGATCATAAGGGAACCCTACTTCCCAGGTACAAGCAAGAGGTGAATTTTTCAAGCAATAAGGAGATAAATGATTTTTGGATCCAGAAGAATACAGAGATAACTGAATACTTGAGATAACTGGTTTTCCCTTATATTTGATATTCAGTCTTTCAGTTCAGTTCAGTTCAGTCACTCAGTCATGTCCGACTCTGCAACCCCATGAATCGCAGCACGCCAGGCCTCCCTGTCCATCACCAACCAACTCCTGGAGTTTACTCAAAGATGTCCATTGAGTCTGTGATGCCATCCAGCCATCTCATCCTCTGTCATAGCCTTCTCCTTTGCCCCCAATCCCTCCCAGCATCAGAGTCTTTTCCAATGAGTCAACTCTTCACATGAGGTGGCCAAAGTACTGGAGTTTCAGCTTTAGCATCATTCCTTCCAAAGAACACCCATGGCTGATCTCCTTTAGAATGGACTGGTTGGATCTCCTTGCAGTCCAGGGGACTCTCAAGAGTCTTCTCCAACACCACAGTTCAAAAGCATCAATTCTTCGGCACTCAGCTTTCTTCACAGTCCAACTCTCACATCCATACATGACCACTGGAAAAACCATAGCCTTGACTAGACGGACCTTTGTTGGCAAAGTAATGTCTCTGCTTTTGAATATGCTATCTAGGTTGGTCATAACTTTCCTTCCAAGGAGTAAGCATCTTTTAATTTCATGGCTGCAGTCACCATCTACAGTGATTTTGGAGCCCAGAAAAATAAAGTCTGACACTGTTTCCACTGTTTCTTCATCTATTTCCCATGAAGTGATGGGACCAAATACCATGATCTTCGTTTTCTGAATGTTGAGCCTTAAGCCAACTTTTTCACTCTCCTCTTTCACTTTCATCAAGAAGCTTTTTAGTTCCTCTTCACTTTCTGCCACAAGCGTGGTGTCATCTGCATATCTGAGGTTATTGATATTTCTCCCACCAATCTTGATTCTAGCTTGTGCTTCCTCCAGCCCAGCATTTCTCATGAGGTACTCTGCATAGAAGTTAAATAAGCAGGGTGACAATATACAGCCTTGACGTATTCCTTTTCCTATTTGGAACCTGTTGTTCCATGTCCAGTTCTAACTTCTGCTTCCTCACCTGCATAGAGGTTTCTCAAGAGGCACGTCAGGTGGTCTTGTATTCCCACCTCTTTCAGAATTTTCCACAGTTTATTGTGATCCACACAGTCAAAGGCTTTGGCATAGTCAATAAAGCAGAAACAGATGGTTTTCTGGAACTCTCTTGCTTTTTTCCTGATCCAGCGGATGTTGGCAATTTGATCTCTGGTTCCTCTGCCTTTTCTAAAACCAGCTTCAACATCTGGAAGTTCAGTCTTTAGTACCTGGAAAAAATCAATTATGTCATTATGGGAATAGGATTGCCTATGCTGAAGAACTGGATGTCCTCAATCTCGTTGTTCCCTTTAAGTCCCTGTTATTTCCAAGTTTTTTGAGGTATGTAGTTCATATCCTTATTGTTGTTGTTCAGTCACCCAGTTGTGTCCGACTCTTTGCAACCCCACGGACTGCAGCACACCAGGTTTCCCTGTCCTTCACTATCTCCTGGAGTTTGCTCAAACTCCATTGAGTTGGTGATGGCATCCAATCATCTCATCTTCTGTTCTCCCCTTCTCTTCCTGTCCTCAATCTTCCCCAGCATCAGAGGCTTTTTCCAGTGAATTGGCCATTTGCTTCAGGTGGCCAAAGTATTGGAGAGTCAGCTTCAGTATCAGTCCAATATTCCAATGAATATTCAGGGTTGCTTTCATTTATAATTGACTGGTTTGATCTCCTTGCTGTCCAAGGGACTCTCAAGAGTCTTCTCCAACACCACAGTTTAAAAGCATTATTCTTTAGTGCTCAGCCTTCTTCATGGTCCAACTCTCACATCTGTACATATCCTTAGGTCCATGAAATATAGAATACTCCTCTACTTGATTAATGGGAACAGGGATGAATGGGTTTGTAAGACAAGAATCAATTTTATCCTGTTTATCAATTGACTAGGTAGCTGTCAAACAGTGATAATCGTTCTGTTTAAGCCAGGTATTCATGACAGATTGTCTGCCCTGAAATATCATATACACAACCATTTATCTGATATTGTTCCTTCTCTGTAAGCTTAATCTGGGACATGTATAGCTATGGGTTGCTTACTCCATGCTGCCTCTGAATAGTATTATTTCAGTATTAAGTACTGAAAAGTAGTTAGAGTCTAAGACTTGACTCAAATGTCACCAGTTTGGTAAGGCATGAAGTTTTGACCAGCTGAGCTGATTTATTAGGCTATACTCTCCTAAGAATGCCAAAAAAGTGTTTTTAGCTATTGCTGCCATGGGCATAAGTCCTCAATATATCACAGCACTACCCTTTCACCTAATAGAGCTGTTTATTTCAAATATTTTTGTTTCCTTATGCTCAGCAGGCATACTATTAACTATTCCATTTTGGGCAACATGTAAGGCTAATGTGCCTCTGCCGGGCAGTAAATAGAAGTAGGGAGGGATAGACTGGAATATTTAGAACATTCAAGAGTTCAGTGACTCACAGGTCCTAGATTTCTTGTCTTCCTTTAGCAATTATTTTGGCCAATAATAAAGACTAACAGCCTTGGTGGGAATAATTACCCAGGGGTAAATCCCACTTGGTGCAAGACTGTAACTGACTTGAAAAATTGCAGCAAAGCCAAAATAATATTGCTTACTATCATGTTAGCCTAACGGCACTCAAAAAGTTATAGCTTGACTTCTGATTTCAAAGTTCAATGATTCACATAACTCCTGAAGTCAGAAAGTTAAAACCTTTTACTTGGGTAAAAGAAGAAAAATTATTTTTAAAGTGTTTGTCAGATCATGTTTTCAATAACTGATCATTTTTTACCCAAGTGTTGGATCAGTTTATTTGCTATCTACAAAATGCCACATCGATTATCAAAACACATATGCACTTACTTTTAATAAGGTAGCTGCATTCATATCAGTGTCTGCCTCATTGTCAGTCATAGTAACCAATACTACATAGGGCTATTTGACCTGAGTAGAGAAAACTCTTTGCTGAGAAGTTCCTTTTTCACTTGGTGCCAATGTGACTGCAGTTCTATCTCTCAAGGATAAGTTTGTTGGCTAGAGCAGTGCTCTCCCTTGTTATACTCCTTCAGATGAAAATATCCCTCACTGGCAAACACTACAGGTCACTGACACTTTCTTGTTACATATTTCTCTCTTCTTTTCTCATCTTAGTGGCAGGGAAGCTGGCATGATCAGAATCCTGAGCAGAGACATAAGGAAAAAAAAAAAAGTGAGAGGTAAGTGACAGGAGAGCAGCTGGGAAAATTCCTAAGAGTCTTTATTAATTATTTGAATATGTTTAAGCCTAGATCTGCCACAGCTATCAATGGCACCATGCTCCCTTAATCTCTCTTGCTGAAGAGTAGGTCACAGTTCCTCCTAGAATTTCCCATAAACCTGTTGGTAGTAAGCTGTAATATTTCACGAAAATTTTTCTTAAGGGCTCTTACTTTTTAGAAAGAAGTTGAAACACAGAGGATAACCTCATAATTCTGATGGCCAGATATGCTCAAACTACAGCATAATTGCATTCATCTCTCACACTAGTAAAATAGTGCTCAAAATTCTTGAAGTCGGGCTTCAACAATACGTGAACCATGAACTTCCAGATGTTCAACCTCGTTTTAGAAAAGGTAGAGGAACCAAAGATCAAATTGCCAACCTTCGTTGGATCATCAAAAAAGCAAGAAAGTTCCAGAAAAACATCTATGTCTGCTTTATTGACTATGCCAAAGCCTTTGACTGTGTGAATCAGAATAAACTGTGGAAAATTCTGAAAGAGATGGGACTACCATACCACCTGACCTTCTTCTTGAGAAATCTGTATGCAGGTCAGGAAGCAACAGTTAGACCTGGACATGGAATAACAGACTGGTTCCAAATAGATAAAAGGAGTACATCAAGGCTGTATATTGTCACCCTCCTTATTTAACGTATATGCAGAGTACATCATGAGAAACACTGGGCTGGAAGAAGCACAAGCTAGAATCAAGATTGATGGGAGAAATATCAATAACCTCAGATATGCAGATGACACCACCCTTATGGCAGAAAGTTGAAGAAGAACTAAAGAACCTGTTGACGAAAGTGAAAGCGGAGAGTGAAAAAGTTGGCTTAAAGCTCAACATTCAGGAAAAAAGGATCATGGAATCTGGTCCCATCACTTCATGGCCAATAGATGAAGAAACAGTGGAAACAGTGGCAGAGTTTATTTTTCTGGTCTCCAAAGTCACTACAGATGGTGACTGCAGCCATGAAATTAAAAGACGCTTACTCCTTGGAAGGAAAGTGATGACCAACCTACACAAAATATTAAAAAGCAGAGACATTACTTTGCCAACAAAGTCCGTCTAGTCAAGGCTGTGGTTTTTTTAGTAGTCATTTATGGATGTGAGAGTTGAATTATAGAAAGCTGAGTGCCGAAGAATGGATGCTTTTGGTGGTGTTGGAGAAGACTCTTGAGAGTCCCTTGGAGGACTCTCAGGGAGATCCAATCTGTCCATCCTAAAGGAGATCAATCCTGAATGTTCATTGGAAGGACTGATGTTAAAGCTGAAACTCCAATACTTTGGCCACCTGATGTGAAGAACTGACTGATTTGAAAAGACCCTGATGCTGAGAAAGTTTGAAGTCAGGAGAAGGGGACAATAGAGGATGAGATGGTTGGATGGCATCACCGATGCAATGGACATGAGTTTGAGTAGGCTCCGGGAGTTGGTGATGGGCAGGGAGGCCTGGAGTGCTGCAGTCCATGCGGTCGCAAAGATGAGCGACTGAACTGAATATATCACTCACAGACCCAAAAATGTACTTAGAGTTGAGGCAAATGTTACAGCGGAGAGTAAAGAAGACAGAAATATTCTGGAATGGTACCTTTTGCTATTATTGATAATCTGGTTTAATCATGAATTTTTAAAATGAAAAACATACTTCCTCAAAGTTACAATTTTCATCCATCAAGAACACAGTTCTTTCTGTGTGAAGGTCAATGAAGTTCAGGTATTAGAGCATCTGCAATACAATTTCCAATTTCCATCCTGATCGCAATTGTAAACAATGAAAACCAACAGCTAAATAAATATTTCCCTGCATTAGTTCTATCTGGATTCTGTTTATTAATCTTTTGAAACCCCTGACTTTCTTCTTTCTCCTCTTAGCTTCTGAGAACATTATACTTCAGGGCTTTCTAATGAGGGGAAATACCTGCTTTTAAAGAAGGAAGCATTCGATCAGATGTTTAAAATGCCTTAGGGGCTTTCCTTTGCCTTTGGTCCTTGACTGAAGCCACAGGTTGAAGCTG
This sequence comes from Bubalus kerabau, assembly GCF_029407905.1. Taxonomy (NCBI): domain Eukaryota; kingdom Metazoa; phylum Chordata; class Mammalia; order Artiodactyla; family Bovidae; genus Bubalus; species Bubalus kerabau. The sequence continues at coordinate 95,739,480 of NC_073625.1, forward strand.
GAAGAAATGAGTGAAATTATTCATTCTGGATTCAGAGGTAGAGACCTATCTGCTATATTCAGTTTTTAATTTTTTTTCTATAAAGTAATTTTATTTTGTTTTACTTATTTACTGGCCACACCCCATGACATGTGGGATCTCAGTTCCCTGACCAAGGATCGAACTCTCTCTCCCTGCATTGGAAGCATGGAGTTTTACCCACTGAACTGCCAGAGAAGTCCCAGAATCTTGAAGTTAAGTACCAATTTTCGCCACTGGTAAGGTGATCAAGGGCTTCCCTTGTGGCTCAGCTGGTAAAGAATCTGCCTGCAATATGGGAGACCTGGCTTTGATCCCTAGGTTGGGAAGATCCCCTGGAGAAGGGAAAGGCTACCCACTCCAGTATTCTGGCTTAGAGAATTCCATGGACTATACAGTCCATGGGGTCACAAAGAGTCGGACACCACTGAATGACTTTCGCTTCGCAAGGTGATCAAAGATTATTGAAACCATAAACAAGCCAATATTGTTCTTTTAGCCATAAGTGATGTGCTGACCCTTTTGTTGTTGTTGTTCTAAGTTCATTTCCTTATTACTGATTGTAGTACTAACTAACAGTCTGGAAAGTCATCTGAAGTCTTACTATTAACCAAAATAGAGCCTGTGTGTGTGTGTGTGTGTATATATATATATATATATATATATATATATCTGAAATCTTTCCTATTTATTGCCACCTCCCCTTACCTGAATGCTTGCCCCCACCCCATTGCTTTACATAACAAGACAAGCGTCACATAAATGGCTTCTGTTATCATGAACTCTTCAACACAATGCCACTGTTGATTAAAAGAGTCCCAGGCCAGTGACTCTGGTATCATTCTCACTAATAGGCAGGGATGGGCAAGTAAAGTTTCCATACTGGGATAGGACACTCTACCTAAAAAAGCTTACTTCAATTTTTTTTCATTTTGGTAAATTATGTTTTTCTGTCCATATCTGACCATCTCTCCCAGTCCTTCTAAATCCATTCTTAGTATGACATTCAGTGAAGTTCATTGCAATTATGAGATTTTCAGCATTAATAATATACAAAATGTGACATGCTAGCCCTTACATTTACAGATGGAAAAACTGAGATACAGAAAGTAAATCTAGGTAATGCATAAAATAATCATTAACTCTGAAGACAAAAAAAAATAAAGACAGGAAAGGAAGAAAGAGAGAGATATACCATAGAGAACTGACTCCTGAGACACCTAATTGAAAGCTTAATTAAGTGTGGGAGTTTGCTAGAAAACAGTCTAAAAAATAGTTCATTGATTTTTTGAAAGAATCTCTGACTTATTCCAACATTTTTTCCTCACGTTTGTCTTTGGACCTTGAGTATACTTCATTCCAAAACTGAACACATTAAAATCCAACAAAGAGAAAGAAAAGATCAGGAAAAAAAAAAAAAAAAAAAGAAGAGTAGGTGATGGAAGTATCTGGGAAGCTTATAAAATGGGACAAACATAGAATTGTGCAGGTATTCAAGTCTCAGTCATCCCAGTTACTGATTGTGTAATGAATAACTACAAAGACATTTGCTTTCCTGAGTCTCAACATTTATCTGTAAAATTAGTATAATAATGACATATACCCAGTCTTTCATAAACATTTTTTGAATGTTTATCCTGTGCAAGGCTCAGTGTTTTGCCCCCGGGATACAATGGCAGGCAAAAATGGTCAAATTTTCAGCAGTAAAGAAATTTACAAAAGAGTAAGGGAGTAAATGGTTTCCTTGGTGGCTTGGGATAAAGAATTCACCTGCTAATGCAGGAGATATGGGTTTGATCCCAAGTTGGGGAAGATCCCCTGGAGAAGGAAATGGCAACCCACTCCAGTATTCTTGCCAGGGAAATCCCATGGACAAAGGAGCCCGGTGAGCTCACAAAGGTCCACGGGGTTGCAAAGAGTCCAATAAAACTGAGCACTCACGCACACACAGACACATTTATCTGTTTTGAGATAAACGTGCATCCCCAACAGAGGGAACATTGATTTTATCATGGGAAGGATTATGTTTTTTTCAAGAAATAGAAAATTATGAGCATAATGTAGGAAAAGATGGAAGAAGATGAGAACCAGATTATCAAAGGCCATTTACTTCATGCATGCATCATTGCTACAAGGCATGAAAGAATGTTTGCTTAATATTTGGAAACTTAGTTCCTATATATACGTTTGATATTTTTCAAGTGTTAATCAAGGAAGTTTAACTTCACTCCAGCAACATTGAGATTGTAGTGTAGAAAGAGAGAACTTATGAGCCTGTAGACTGAGATACCATTCATTGTGATATATGTCTTTGGTAGATCTAAACCAAATTTCATATTCACATTGAAAAATATAGCTTTGGCTAATTACACAACCGATGTCTTGACCTGAGTTGGTACATTATGTTTAATGGAACTGAGAAGGAAAATAGTAAACTCTGAAAAATATATGCAACAATTATGATAGATCTATGATAAATATAGCTTTAATTTATAAAGAATACTTACAAATCATTTTTCAAAGATGAGGTTTCTAACAGAAAAATATAATAAGGACATATATACGTTATTATCCCAAGAATAAATCTGAGTGGCAAATAAGTACAGAAAAGATTTCCCTCTCAATCATTTTATAGATAAGATAATTAAAATAATTTATATGAAGTAACTGTAGCATATTTATTTTATTATAAAATATAATTATATATTTTATATTTAATGTTGATTATAGTACAAAATATATATTTTATTTTATATATAATTTATGTACATAATATTGTATCAATAATAAATATGTTACACATCACTGCACATAACTGATATAGTATTTTTAAATACATATTATTTAATTCTCTTATCTGTGAAGATTGGTGAAATGGAAATATTTTCCATATTTATTTGCTATTCAGATTTATTTTAAGGATAATAACCAATACATGTTCTTAGAAGGCATATATAATCAAATCAAATATATAAAATAATATATACTTTTGTTATTATTAATAAAAATCTTTGTTGATTAAATTAACAAATTACATAAAGTAAAAACTCCACAGAAATAGAATAGGAAGTGGTAATGGATGTGTGAATGCCTGCTCACATTCCCCTAGTAGAAGTGTAAATGGCAATGATCTTTCTTGAAGTCAGTTTTGCAATATATATTAAAACAATTCTTACCTTTTGTCCCAGAAATCCCTTTTAGGAATGTATGCTAAGGAAATTACAGAAAGGTAAAGAAAGATACATTCAAACATAAGAACAATCTCATATACATTCACATGAAAATGTCTATATGCATATAGATATGTCAAATATCAAACCTTGGAAATGAAATAAATATTCTGCAGTAAGAGATTAGCTAAATTATTGTACATTTATACATGAGAAATCATTCATTGACCAAAGTTGATGATGTGAGTATTCTTTGCATTGCATACTAATAAATACTTCTTGGATGGTGTGGGAATTCTCTTACCTAACTTTGAAAAATTCTTTACCCCTGTCTCCCTTCTTCAAGATTCACAATGCACATTAGCACATTTATAGCACCAAGTCTCACCTTTTTAACATTGTTTAATATAGACTTTAAAAAATATTTATCACAAAGCTTCAATTTTTACATGGCATCTGGAAGACACTCTTGGAGCTGCACCAGTCAATTGTCATTTGCCTTGCTTTCTTTTTTAACCAAAATATTTTTTTAAAAGTAGAGTCTTCAGCAGTTAAATTTTTAGGGAGACTATAAGAAAGCTATATAGAATAATATATTATTATATGTATGATTTATGGGCATAGAGAAATAAAGTAAATAAGTACTGGAATAGAATATTTATGGGTAATACTACTTTTCTTTATCCTAACAGTAGCCCAAGGAAAAATAATTTCATCTTTTATGCAGTTGTAGAAACAAGTTTCTTGTAGGTATTTCTGAGAATTAGATGGGTAACCTAAGGAAATCACTGAGTCCTGGCATGTGGCAGACACTAAAATATTAGTTGCCTCCTCCTTCACTGACCCTATAGTCACAAAAATCTTGCACTCTCTATCTTTGACCCATGAATAGTCCTTTTTTTTTTTTTTTTTTGCTTCTTCAAACAAGTCATTAAACATTTTTTTTTTTTTTTAAGTTCCTTCCTTATTTAAATAAACACTTCCAGGGTCAAACAGTCTAATGGAAAGAAATCAGTCAATGCTTTATGGCCCATGAATGAACGGTTGTTATTTCAAGACTCAGAAGACTAGAAGGAAGGCAACCCTGAACCAGCACAGTGACCATTTTCTCGTCCTATTTTTGGTTTAAAGGGGTTGTTTATTTCTCATTTATCCTCACAGTTTCAGAAAAGGGCAAAGTTTTGGTGGAAAAAATCTTAAAATTGTTGGATGAATGATAATGTGAGTTGAAGATAGTTTCACATTAACATTGTTAGAGAATTATTTAACTGGTTTAAATGTCTGGTTTTATTAAAAACACCTGAACTGCACGATAAAAAAAAATTGACCAATTTCAAGTGTCAGAGAGACTCTTGGAAAAAGAAGATTTAAATTTTAAAATATTAATTTTACATGCTCTTTTTCACAGTGCTTCTGTGAGGGCAAAAAATCCCTCAAAGAGAAATGTATTTTCAGTTTAGTAGAAAAGACTTTAAGAAAGATGTTCAAACAAAGGAAAATATTGACTGTGGACTTGAGAGATAAAGGAAAGTGTATAGATGTTATGATAACAGCTGATGAAGAAAAAACAGAGAACTCAAAATAATGTGGCAATACTTCTAAAAGAAAAACCTATTGCTTAGACTCTCAAGTCATGATTCTATCTGATATCTTTTTCCCTGACATGCAGCCAGACACCAAGAACAAATCATTTTAGCACCTAGTTCCAATCAGGTCTATGCTTGTTTTCCATTTTAAAATCTCAGTCAGCCCTCATACCTGACAATTGCAATTGAGTTGGTTGGGCAGCCTCCAGACTCTCGCCATATGTCAATAGGATCACATATATGGCACAGTGTTGCTGCCCCAGTGTCTTCTGTGCTTAGAAGCCCTCAATAGCTGACCTTTGCCTTCAGGATAATCACAAATTATTTAATGACATCTAAAGCCTTTCTCCATTGAGATATTATTTTCCTTTTATATGCTATAAAGAAGAAAATTTAAACTAACTTCAGGAGAAGAGTGAGTATAAGAAAAAATAAAACCACTGGCAAGTTTCAAAGTAATTGCCTCAGTGCCTTGCAAGTAGTATGCATTTGATAAAATGTTTGCTAATTAAATTTAACTGAGCTTTCTTATTTCTTGCTGCATAAATATTCTTTAGCTGCATACATTTCAGGGTACTCTCTTGCTCACAGCCTTTACTGTGAAACAGGCATATTCTTTACTGTTTCCCCTGCCCCCACTCCAGCTGTGGAACCATCTGTGGAAATTATCCCAAGGGGACTCTGGATACTTTTCTCAGAAGCCTAACCACTGATCCTCTATAAAAGAGGACTGAAAGGGATGGGAATAGGGGAGATCAGTGACTTAGTTGACTTCAGGAAGAAAGAAGAGGAAACAGGAGCTACTTCAAGCTGTGGCTGACTCTTCCTGCTGCTAAGTCACTTTAGTCGTGTCCGATTCTGTGCATCCCATAGATGGCAGCCCATCAGGTTCCCCTGTCCCTGGGATTCTCCAGGCAAGAATACTGGAGTGGGTTGCCATTTCCCTCTCCTAGGATCTTTAAAATCATATCAAATACATCTATTATTGAGATAGGTTTTTTTTTTGTTTTTTTTTTCTGGAAAACCATTTGTGTTACTCTGAATATAAGAAACTATATATCCTTCTGGACTTCTCTGGTGGTATAGTAGATAAGAATCTGTCTGCCAATGCAGGGGACCCCAGTTTGATCCCTGGTCCAGGAAGATTCTACATGCTGTGGAACAACTAAGCCCATATGCTCACAGCAACTGAAGAAAGCCTGCATGCAGCAATAAAGACCTAGAAATTGTATATCCTTTTATTGCGGCTTCCCTGGTGGTTCAGATGGTAAAGAATCTGCCTGAAATGTGGAAGACCCAAGTTTGATCCCTGGGTAGGGAAGATCCCCTGGAGATGGGTATGGCTATTGACTCCTGTATTTTTGCCTGGAGAATTTTTTGAACAAAGGAACATGGCGGGATCAGTTACAGTTTTTTTATTTTTTAAATATTGTTTTTAGAGTAGTTTTAGGTTTATGACAAAATTAAAAGTACAGTTTTTGCATAGACCCCATATCCCCACACATATACATTTTACCCCAATGTCAACATCAATCGCAAGAATGATACATTTTTGAAAAGTATTAATCTATAAAATACCTAGTTTACATTAAAATTCTCTCTTGGTGTCAAACCTTCTATGAGTTTGGGCAAATGTACAATGTATATCTGCCATAATAATGTCATATTGCCCTAAAATCCCTTTGTCTTCTGTCCCTACCCCCGCCCCCACCCAAAGGATCCTTCTATTGTATCCACAGTTATGTCTTTCCCAGAAAAGCATATAGTTGGAGTCATACAGTATGCTTTCTTCTCAGACTGACTTTTTTCACTTAGATGTTTCGTCCATGTATTTTTATAGCTTGCTAACTCATTTATTTTTAGCATTGAGTAATATTCCACTGTCTGGATGTATCAAAATTTATTTATCTATCCACCTACTTAAGGACATCTTGGTTGCTTCCAAAATTTGGCAATTATGAATAAAGCGGCTATAAACACCCACATGCAGGTTTTTGTGTGAACATAAGTTTTCCGTTCCTTTGGGTAAATACAAAGGAGTGCAATTTCTGAATCATATGGTAAGAGTACACTTGGTTTTATAAGAAACTGTCAAACTGTCTTCTGAATTGGTTGTACCATTTTGCATTCCCTTCAACAATGTATGAAAGTGTCTGTTACTCCACATACCTGCCAGTATTTGGTATTACCAGTGTTCCAGATTTTGGCCATTTTATTAGGTGTGTAGTATAAGCATCTCATTTTCCTTTCAATTTGCATTTCTTTGATGACATATGATATGGATTATTTTTATATGCTTATTTGCTACCTGTTTATTGTCAACTGGAAACACATAGACTGCTAGATATTCTTCCAGTAAAGATGGGTTTATTTAAAATCAGCAGAGAATTGCAATTTGGGGGTCTGCAACCATGGCAAGCCATATGCAAGTCCTTTAACCATAAGGGAAAGAAAAAACTTTTATGGGAAGTAGGAGGAAGTTGAGAGGACTTCAGCAAACAGAATATACAGCTTTTCATTGGCTAAATCCCTGCCAGGAAAGAAGAGAAGTCTTTCTTCTTGCACTTGTGCTCTGCTATCATTGCAGGGCATGAGAGCTTCCCCTGTGGTCATCTGACTCTATTTAATCAAGGTTTCTGTTTATTAATTTTTTTATAAAATCTTCTTTGGTGAGATATCTTTAAGGCTTTAACCTTTTTTGTTTTCTTATTAATTCTCTTATTGTTGAACCTTATTAAGAACAGAATGCTCTGGCTAATTTCAAAAAGATACTTTTTTCCCATACCCATACTGCTGGAATCATGTGGGAATTTTTTTCAAACATTTACTGTGGGAATCTAGTCAAGTTCCTGGGGGTAAATTTACAGTATTCTGGGTGTTCTCCTATGACTGGGTCTCCCTGGGGTTATTAAGTCTTAGAACTGTCTTCACCGAGCCTCCATTTATCAATTATAGTTCAGGTTTTCTACCCAGGCGCTGGTTCCCACAATGGTTTCCTCTCTGCGAACTTCTTCTCGTCCAATAAGTGTCTTCTCTTAGTATTCGTGCCTGTCTCTCCAATCTCAGATGCAGAGGTTTGCCCTATGTACTTCTCTCTTTCTCTCATGGATCCAAGTTGAAATGTCCCATTTGTTCAGTGTGACTTCCTTGCTCCTTACATGCAGAACGGAAGCCTGGAAGTCCTCATGATCCTTAAGAACTTACCACTGCTATTGTCATACTAACAAAATATGTGCCCTAGTTCTTAGTTAAATTACACATCACACACATACCCAGGCACATACACACACATAGAAAGTCTGAGTTTTCTTGTTCATGAAGAATCTGTGATTTCCTTGTTTGTCAAGAATCTGTGGTGTGGATGGGTGCTCCGTTTCACCCCGCAAATATGCATGATGTGTTATGAGATGGAGACTAAGTTGGCCCTCACGGTAGTGACAGAGAGGAGCAGAAAAGAAACAGCAGTTTTAGGAAAGGCCACTGACAGATGAGGTAATCACTTCTGTCTACACGGTTCCTGAGATAGAGAAAGCAAGTATTTTGGGTGCCGAAGACCTGCAAATTTTGTTTTCCTTTTCTATTTTCAATTGATCTTTGCTCCTTATAACCATAGACCTCTAACAATATTGTTCTGTCTTCCCCTCATCCAAATATTCAATATGCATATCCATCTCTACTCCTTCTTTAGTGCCTTTTCTTGGTCGAGGGTTTCATTTTTCTTTCTATTCCATTGCTATTTCAAAGATGAAATGAAATATCACTACTTTTGAGAAGCCTTCTCCAGCATCTGACATCCTAAGAGACCAATCTCTCCCTAAACTCTTGTGACACTTTTGTATATACTATCCACTTTGCACTTTATATTTACTGCTTCATTTTACACAATTTTGTCCGTGAACATCCATCCATTCACACCTAATTGAAACCTTTCAATGGATTTTCCAGGTATTAAACATGTTTCTAGGACTTCCTCAGGGGCTCAGCAGTAAAGAATCCACCTGCAAAGCACGAGACATAGGAGACATGCGTTTGATCCCTGGGTTGGGAAGATCCCCTGGAGGAGGGCATGGCCACTCACTCCAGTATTCTTTCCTGGAGAGTCCATGAACAGAGGAACCTGAAGGGCTACAGGCCATAAGGTCACAGAGTAGGACACGACTAAAGTGACTGAGCACGCATGCATGTACAGGCATGTTTCTATATCCAATGTCAACTTCAGTGCTCTCAAATTTCTTTAAGTTTCATAAGACTTAGTTACTTATGAACATGATAAGGAGCAATGGAAGACTAAGGAAAAGCCATAAGCATCTCAAGTGACTTTGTGGCAGTGAAATTTTCAGAAAACCTGAATTAATAACTCCTGGAAATATATGAAAATGCAGACATCTTGGCTCTTCCTTTGACCTTTTAAAACAATATCTGAAGGAATAGCACAGGATCTACGTTTTAACAAGCATCTTTATTTGATTCATATGTACCCATTGCTTCATTGATTTGACTACTTAGCCATAGAATTCTACAACAAGAAAAAACCATAAGTGTTGTGTAATTGAATCTCTAAAGAAAGCTAGTAGAGGTGATGGAACTCCAGCTGAGCTACTTCAAATCCTAAAAGATGATGTAGTTAAAGTTCTGAACTCAATAGGCCAACAAATTTGGAAAACTCAGCAGTGGCAACAGGACTGGAAAGGTCAGTTTTCATTCCAATCCCAAAGAAAGTCAATGCCAAAGAATGTTCAATCTACTGCATATTGCACTCATTTTACATGCTAGCAAAGTAATGCTCAAAATTCTCCAAGCTAGTCTTCAACAGAGCAGGAACTGAGAACTTCAAGATGTTCAAGTTGAATTTAGATAAGGCAGAGAAGCCAGAGATCAAACTGCCAATATCCACTGGATCATAGAAAAAGCAAGATAATTCCAGAAAAAACATCTACTTCTGCTTCATTGACTATGCTAAAGCCTTTGTGTGGATCACAACAAACTGTGAAAAATTCTTAAAGAGATATGAATACCAGATCATGTTACCTGCTTCCTGTGAAACTTGTATTTAGGTCAAGAAGCAGCAGTTAGAACTGGACATGGAACAACAGACTGTTTCAAAATTGGGAAAGAAATATGTCAACCTGTATATTTTCAACCTGCTTATTTAACTTATATGCAGAGTACATCATGCAAAATGCCAGACTGGATGAAGCACAAGCTGGAATCAAGATTGCTAGGAGAAATATCAATTACCTCAGATATGCAGATAACACCACCTTTATGGCAGAAAATCAATAGGAATTAAAGAGCCTCTTGATGAAGGGGAAAGAAGAGAGTGAAAAAACTGGCTTAAAACTCAACATTCAAAAAATGAAGATCATGGCATTTGGTCCCATCACCATGGCAAATAGATGGGGAAACAATGGAAACAGTGACAGACTTTATTTTCCTGGACTCCAAAATCACTGCAGATGGTGACTGCAGCCATGAAATTAAAAGACACTTGCTCCTTGGAAGAAAAGCTATGACCAACCTAGACATCATATTAAAAAGCAGAGACATTACTTTGCAACAAAGGTCTGTATAGTGGCAGCTATGATGTTTCCAGTAGTCATGTGTGGATATGAGAGTTGGACCATAAAGAAGGCTAAGCGTTAAACAATTGACGCTTTTGAACTGTGGTGTTGGAGGAGATTCTTAAGAGTCCCTTGGACAGCAAGGAGATCAAAGCAGTCATTCCTAAAGGAAATCAGTCCTGAATATTCACTGAAAGGGTTGATGCTGAATATTTTGGCCACCTGTTGTGAAGAGCTGACTCATTGGAAAAGACACTGATGCTGGGAAAGATTGAAGGCAGGAGAAGGGGATGACAGAGGAAGATATGATTGGATGGCATCACTGACTCAATGAACATGAGTCTGAGCCAGCTCCGGGAGATGGCAAGGGACAGGAAAATCTGGCATACTACAGTCCATGGGATGGTGAAGAGACAGACACAACTGAGCTACTGAAAAACAATAATTGAACTTCTCCCAAAAAGCAGGATGAAAATGGTAAGCATACATGTATTACAATAGTGAGACAGAGGAGAACAAATATTTGGTCACATTGGCCTTTCAGATACCTCACATCATACTGTGTTAGTATTTCATTCCCCTTCCACTAAAAAGCTGAAACTTCATACCCCATACATATGTGTGAAACTACTAGTTTCAAGCAACTTCCTAGAAGAATTTTGGACAAAGAGAAATGTATTGATTTTCATTAGCACTGTATTTTGCTTACAAAGGAGTCTCTAGAATTATTTCAAGTATTGGAAACACATGAGATTAATACAATTTTCTAGGAAGTGTAAGTCTTCATAGAAACAACAAGAAATTTCCGATGAACATTTCTGATGTCCTGATGCTCTTTAGCAAACACAGCCAACGGAGCCACATTTTCACCTCAGATACCTCATTTCAATTATTTTGCCCATTGTTACATGGTGTTCTCATTCACACGCGACAAATGAATCAATTTCTACAATTAGTGATGGTGCTGTACATCAACCAGCAAGGAACAAAAAAAGGATAAAACAAACCACCAGCCAGAGAAAGTGGCAGGTGATGGGTACACAGAGAAGCCAGTTACACCTGGCTGTTATTTGGACAATTAACTTATTCTGCTTGAATTTTCCATTTTCACTTGAACTCGAGTAAACAGGCACTGATCTCTCTCTCTCTGAATTGTCAAGGCAGATGTTTGTATAAAGCTAGTTTGACAGGTATAAAAATATGCTGAATTACCCATCAACTAATTGCAGGAATTGGCTGGAGCAAAGGTCACCTCTGAGTGGCCAACCAGCCAGCCACACAGTCTATATCATTCTAGAGAAGAAAACAAAGGACAATATTGTCAACTGATGAAAAAGAAAGTCCACTGTGGTACATTAAAAAACTATACAAATTAAACAATTTGGATAAAAGAGAAATTTAGAGATTTTGTTTCCAGCACCCATTTAATTTATCAATGTCCCTACTGAAACTGTTGGCAGGATTGCATTTGCTGCTATTGTCATTTTATTTTTCCCTACATGTGCTTAATTTGCAAGAAGTTTAGCATCTGTGAAGCTGCTCATCTGACAGCCCTAGAGACTAAAGTCTGTTTATTGGCAGAGGAGAGTGGCCAAGGCAGCCCAAAAGTCTAAGCTAATATTATCACCTTTGCCATGCATGTTTTTCCTCAATCTGGAGACTAGTGAGCTGAGAAAAAGAAGTCTGTGAAAACCATTTGACAATGACTATTCCCATCTTTAAAGGTGCTTTTGGGGCTAGGCATTATAAAATAAAATAAATCAAAAATCTGTGTTTATTCCAAGACTTTTTCTCTTAGAAAGGTCTTTTTAAAGACACAATAGTCAGAAATCAAGGGTTTGATATCTGTTACTGGAACATGTTGATTTAGACTCCTGGGTCTCAAAAGCTTCATAATTTTCTGGCCAAAGCTTGCTTGTTTTTGCTAGAGAGGCAAAGAAGAGGATACTGTTACCAATTCTCAGGGTCAAACACTGCTTCCAAGGTTGACCATGGTTTTGCCAAGTTTTTTCACCTTTCTGTGCCTTACTTCTTTTTCCTCTAAATCCATATGTAATAACTGGTACCTACATGATAAGATTTTGTGAGGATTAAATGAGTAAATACATGTACAGCCTTAAAACAATGCTTGGCATAAGGCAGAAGACATTGCTATATTAGCTAATATTGTTATTCTCATGCAACAAAGCAAATTGTTATTCTAAGAGTTGCTTTTCCTTAAAGTGATATAAATGTGTAAATTTTCTGTAGTTATTGTTGAATATTTATGGGGAAGTAAGTGCATTCTGGCTCGCTGTCCATTTCTCTTTCTCTCTCTCTTTCTCATTTAAATCTCAACTACATTAATGTGGAATTCTAAAATTCTGAGTCCCTTTGGCTTATTCCTTTCCACTACTTTGTGAACCCATGGAATGAGTTGTCATTTGTGGCTGAGAATGGTCCCACTTGATTCTACTGCAGTTTTAGTCTCGATTTTACATCCACTGGTGCTGAGTAGACTTTATCTCTAGCTGATTATGCAGGCACCTGCCTAGCATTACTTCCTTAATCTTCCACTTGTTCTTGCTTAAAAGATGTCTGAATAATTGATTTTGGACAAGATCAGCTACATAATTTGTGGGGCCAAGTGAAAAGTAAGAATGTGGGTTCTTTCTTTAAAATTATTAAGAATTTTAATACAATAACAGCAGGGCATTAAACCAAGTACAGTTACTTCTCAGTGCAGGCCAGACCACAGGAATATGAGGCCAACCTTGATTTGAGGTGTTTGGCATTTTTATTCAGAATCAAACTAACGATGTGCTTCCTTGGTGGCTCAGATGGTAAATAATCTGCCTGAAATGTGGGAGACCGAGGTTCAATTCCTGGGTGGGAAAGATCTCCTGGAGAAGAAAATGGCAACCCACTCCAGTATTCTTGCCTGGAAAATTCCGTAGAAAGAAGAGCCTGATGGACTACAGTCCACAGAGTTGCGAATAGTCAGACACAACTGAATGACTAACACTTTGACTTTCAAACAAATAAAAGTTACGTGTAGTACTTGCATTAGGGTCTTAACAAAAAAGTTATATTTTTCTGGTATGTGGACATAGGCTCTTATTTATAGATATTTTCGCAAGCTTGAAATTGCAAAGTAAATATCTTATTTTTAATAAGCTGTGAATTTCTCTGACTTTTCAGGACCTTCCCTGAATATTTTAGAAAAAGAAAATACAAAAAAAAAGCACACACTTCCTACTTAAGACACCTTGATCTCAATTCTGAAAGGGAACTCCTGGTTGCCTGGTTGAGGGAAGGAGAATTCAGCAGCAAAAAAAAGGAAAGAAATAAAAAATGATGTCTGAGGAGCTACAAATTCACTTATTTAACACCTGTTTATATCACATTGATATTTTTTATCAGTTAATCCTATGCTTTTATTACCTAACAACATTTACTAATGTATTGCCTTAATTCTTTTGATTCTTGTGACAGAAAGATCAAAATATGTTTTTGTGGCATATCTTTAATTTTTATTTTTTCTCCTCCTTTCTTTTTATTTGGGGAGGAGCTTTTACATAAAAACAGATTTTTAAAAGATAACATCTTTAACTGTTCATCATTTCAATTTATAATGCTCAGCTTGAAACATTGTAATCATTTCCAGGAAAAATCAGTTGTAATACTGCACAGAAGAACATTGTGAATTAAAGTAGGAAAACCAGGAAAAATTATGATAACCAAAAAAAAAAAAATACTAATGGCCTAGGATCTCTAAGTACCAATTCACAGAACATTAGTAACACAGGAGAGCAGCTATGCTTTAATACAAAGACATAAATGCAGCCTTTCAGATATTCTTCTCTTTATATCATATATCATAGTAGTTAACTTATGGATGTATCACCTTAAGCTTGGTAAAGGACATTATATACATTTTATATACATACATAAGAGTCCTGTGAAGTATCATTATTTTGCCCCACTTTATAGATTAAGATTGAAGAACTTCACTGATACTGCCCAGTGTCACACAGTTAATAGCAAAATGTCCTTTGAACTCTTATGAGAGAGGGTATTTGAATGAACTTGCACTCCTAAGTGACATCATTGCAGTGATTTACAGTAAGTTACTTGGAGAGTTGGAGAAAATACATGATTGATTCATGAAGCATAAAAGAAAACTGCCACAAGCCTATTCTCTGATTAATTCATGTTTGCATTCATTCATACATTTATTCAAACATTCTTTTCTTTAATAAATGCACATTGATGAAAATCGCAACCAGCGCAGATGGTTGTCTTATTCAATAAAAGTCCTGACTTGAATATATTCTTGACTTTTTTTTGACAGTTTCATCATTGTAAGGCTCTGAAGCAATGAGGAAACTGTTGACCTGAATGGAATTCTGCCAAGGAAGAAGAATATTTGCTGAAGTGGTAGCTATGAAGATCTTGTGAAGAAGGGGAGGAGTGGTATCAGGCTTTACAGAAGGCAAATTGAAAATCTTTAAAATATTTTTTCTTCAGCATTGGTAGCAAATAAGAATAATCTGAGAAGGTTGTGTTTTTAAAAATGTATTCAAGGGCCTTTTTTCCAGAAATTCTGATTTAATCAATCGAGAGTGAGGCTAAAGTGAATGTGTGTATGTGTGTGTGTGTGTGTGTGTGTGTATTTGTGCGCGTGCACACGCATGGGGTCACAAGCACCCTTTGGTTTGCAAAAAGAAGTTCAAGAAGGATAAACCATAAACTGCTAAAAATGGTATCCAGAAGGGAAAAAGGGGGGGAAGGAATAAGTCTGGAAATAAGGGGACTGAGAAAACACTTTGAGTTTTGACTTGTGAAACATGTAAATGTTTTGTATACTTTAAAAATTAAATTAAAAGTAAAAGAAAAGACAAACTTGAAGGGTAAAATGAAACAGAAACTAGTGAGAAGAGAATTCAAACTGCACATTTAGTATCTATAGTCTAAGAACAAAAAATAGTGCAAAGATATCATACCTAATGTGGTATATGACGTACATTACCTCCTGGAGAGGAAAATGTCTTAAAAAGTATAAAGGAAGTTTGTCCAGTAAATAAACTAATTAGATGTTGAGGTCCTTTAATGGACTGGAACCTGGTGGTCTGGAGTCAACTGATAAGAGCATAAAGGAGAGAGAAAGAGGCTGATATTCCTTGGTTTGTGCAAAAAGCCAATAAAGCCCCTGCACGGGGCTTGCTCTGTTCACAGAGGCCTCAGGCGCCCTCTCGATGGGGTGAAGGCACAGAGCGCCTTCTTGAGAGGGTCTTAGAAGCCCAGGCAAGAAAGTGAACTCAAAGAGCCTCTGTGCGCCAGGGGATCAGCCTGTAAAAGAGAGAGAGGGAGAGAGAGAAAGAGAAAGAAAGACACGGGGACCAGAGCTCTGATGGAGCAAAGGTAAAGTTTTAATCAACATGGTGTGGGCATAGATACTGTCTTACAAGGTAGTTCTTCTCAGCAAAGATAAAAATTAAAATTCCAGACTTACAAAATACAGGTGATCCATATTAAAGAGAGACAGAGTTGTAAACAATCACTTTTACCATATGGTTCACAAGAAGGAAGAGGGTACTTATCACTGTATAGAAAAACTAATGAAGGGAATGCCTGGATTCTTCAGCCCCTAGGAGAGGCTTGCCTCTCCTCTTAATTCCTGAGTATTCAGGAATTAAAAAGGAACAGAGAATTCCTGACAGATCCAAAACATCACACAGGAAGCCTCCTGTTAAATGCTTCCTGACAATCAGAATATAAATAAATGTCATTTATATTCTATTCAGTTCAGTTTAGTACACTTCAGTTGTTCAGTCGTGTCTGACTCTGCGACCACATGAACCACAGCATACGAGGCCTCCCTGTCCATCACCAATTCCCAGAGTCCACCCAAACCCGTGTCCATTGAGTCGATGATGCCATCCAGCCATCTCATCCTCTGTCGTCCCCTTCTCCTCCTATCCTCAATCTTTCCCAGCATCAGGATCTTTTCAAATGAGTCAGCTCTTTGTATGAGGTGGCCAAAGTACTGGAGTTTCAGCTTCAACATCAGTCCTTCCAATGAACACCCAGGGCTGATCTCCTTTAGGATGAACTTGTTGGATTTTCTTGCAGTCCAAGGAACTCTCAAAAGTCTTCTCCAACACCACAGTTCAAAAACAACAATTCTTCAGCGCTCAGCTCTCTTTATGTTCCAACACTCACATCCATACATGACCACTGGAAAAACCATAACCTTGACAAGACGGACCCTTGTTGACAAGCTAATGTCTCTGCTTTTTAATATGCTGCCTAGGTAGCTCAACATTCAGAAAACTAAGATCATGGCAACTTGTCCCATCATGTCATGGGAAATAGATGGGAAAACAGTGGAAACAGTGTCAGACTTTATTTTTGGGGGCTCCAAAATCACTACAGATGGTGATCTTAGCCATGAAATTAAAAGATGCTTACTCCTTGGAAGGAAAGTTATGACCAACCAGGATACCATATTCAAAAGCAGAGACATTACTTTGCCAACAAAAGTTCGTCTAGACAAGGCTATGGTTTTTCCACTGGTCATGTATGGATGTGAGAGTTGGACTGTAAAGAAAGCTGAGCGCTGAAGAATTGATACTTTTGAACTGTGGTGTTGGAGAAGACTCTTGAGAGTCCCTTGGACTGCAAGGAGATCCAACCAGTCCATTCTGAAGGAGATCAGCCCTGGGATTTCTTTGGAGGGAATGATGCTGAAGCTGAAACTCCAGTACTTTGGCCACCTCATGCAAAGAGTTGATTCATTGGAAAAGACTCTGATGCTGGGAGGGTTTGGGGGCAGGAGGAGAAGGGAACAACAGAGTATGAGATGGCTGGATGGCATCACCGACTCAATGGACATGAGTTTGAGTGAATTCTGGGAGTTGGTGATGGACAGGGAGGCCTGGTGTGCTGCAATTCATGGGGTCACAAAGAGTCGGACACAACTGAGTGACTGAACTGAACTGAACTGAACTGAGGTAGGTCAAAACTTTCATTCCAAAGAGCAAGCATCTTTTAACTTCATGGCTGCAATCCCCATCCGCAGTGACTTTGGAGCCCAGAAAAATAAAGACAGCCACTGTTTCCTCTGTTTCCCCATCTATTTGCCATGAAGTGATGGGACCGGATGCCATGATCTTAGTTTTTTGAATGTTGAGCTTTAAGCCAACTTTTTCTCTCTCCTCTTTCTCTTTCATCAAGAGGCTCTTTAGTTCCTCTTCACTTTCTGCCATAAGGGTGGTGTCATCTGCATATCTGAGGTTATTGACATTTCTCCCGGCAATCTTGATTCCAGCTTGTGCTTCTTCCAGCCCAGCGTTTCTCATGATGTACACTGCATATATGTTAAATAAGCAGGGTGACAATATACAGCCTTGATGTACTTCTTTTCCTATTTGGAACCAGTCTGTTATTCCATGTCCAGTTCTAACTATTGCTTCCTGACCTGCATACAGGTTTCTCAAGAGGCAGATCAGGTGGTCTGGTATTCCCATCACTTTCAGAATTTCCCACAGTTTATTGTGATCCACACAATCAAAGGCTTTGGCATAGTCAATAAAACAGAAATAGATGTTTTTCTGGAACTCTCTTGCTTTACGATGATGCAGTGGATGTTGGCAATTTGGTCTGTGTTTTCTCTGACTTTTCTAAATCCAGCTTGAACATCTGGAAGTTCACAGTTCACATATTGCTGAAGCCTGTCTTGCAGAATTTTGAGCATTACTTTTCTAGCATGTGAGACGAGTGCAATTGTGTGGTAGTTTGTGCATTCTTTGGCATTGCCTTTCTTTGGGATTGAAATGAAAATGACCTTTTCCAATCCTGTGGCCACTGCTGAGTTTTCCAAATTCACTGACATATTGAGTGCAGCACTTTCACAGCATCATCTTCCAGGATTTGAACTAGCTCAACTGGAATTCCATCACCTCCACTAGCTTTGTTGGTAGTGATGTTCCTGAGGCCCACTTGACTTCACATTTCAGGATGTCTGGCTCTAGGTGAGTGTGAGTGATCACACAATTGTAATTATCTGGGTCATGAAGATCTTTTTTGTATAGTTCTTCTGTGTATTCTTGCCACCTTTTCTTAATATCTTCTGCTTCTGTTAGGCCTATATCATTTCTGTCCTTTATTGTACCCATGTTTGCAAGAAATGTGCCCTTGGTATCTCTAATTTTCTCTAAGAGATCTCTCGTCTTTCCCATTCTGTTGTTTTCCTCTATTTCTTTGCACTGATCACTGAGGAAGGCTTTATTTTTCTCCTTGCTATTCTTTGGAACTCTACATTCAAATGGGTATATCTTTCCTTTTCTCCTTTGCTTTTCACTTCTCTTCTTTTCACAGCTATTTGTAAGGCCTCCTCAGACAGCCTTTTGCTTTTTTGCATGTCTTTTTCTTGGGGATGGTCTTGATTTCTGTCTCCTATACAATGTCATAAACCTCCATCCATAGTTCCTCAGGGACTCTTTCTATCAGATCTAGTTCCTTAAATCTATTTCTATTTCAGTGTTAAATCTTGGATATGATAATGATATTCTGTTATGTAAAAGAATGCCCTTGTTCTTAGACATATGCTGACATATTTAGAGTTGAAAATACTACAGCTTCTTGTGTGTGTGTGTGTGTGTGTGTGTGTGTGTAGAGGCAGGTGAAGACAGAAAGAGAAAGAGAGAAAATAAATGCAGCAAATGTTTAAAATTGATGAGTCTAGGTAAAAGGTATTTATGTTTTCATTGTATTGTTAGTTCACTTTTCTGTGGGTATATAAATATTCAAAAATATTTGGAAGAAAATGACTTCTGAAACCAGTAGAAAAAAAGTAAACAGGTAATCAAAAAGAAAAATTAATATATTTAGTCCACTCAAATTTAAATCATCACACACAAAATTTAAAAACAAAAGAAAAACAAAGGGTGTGACAAAAAGCAACTTAAATATATTTAAAGGCCCTTACTAATCAATGTGAAAGATAAGCATCCCCCTAAAAATAGCCTATAGAAATAAATAGAAATTTAATTTGAAAATCAATATAATTTTTCATTTGACATAGGAAGAAATCAACTCCCTACCAGTAATATAAAAAGCAGTAGTTAATGCATTTATCCTATCCACTAGTAAGGAGCTTTCAGTAAAATTACTACCCCTATAAAATCTTTCTGGAAGAAAACTTGGCAAACACTTGTATAAGGCCTTAAAAATGTACAATTATTTTTTTTCAGTTTATGCATGAACATGGAAATCCCATTTTAAGAATAATGAATTAAGGATATCTTTAAGAGGTAAGCACAAAGATATTCATGATATCTTTGCTTAAAATTATGACAAATTGGAAATAGCCTAAGTTCAAAAAGTAAAGACTTGGGTAAGTAATTCATGTTATTTCCAGGAAACTAAATATCATGTGGTCATTTAAATACATGTAGTACAATTATGTTTATTAATATGAAAATGTGATATAAAAGAACAAAAGAAGGTTATAAATCAGTATTTTTTAAAAAGTAAATGTGTGTTTTATATATATAAAACACATTATGAATATATATATGCATATAAACAAATGGAAGGAAATTTAATAATGTGTTTGCATAGCTATCTTCAATGAGATTGAGGAGTTTTTGTCATTTCATGTTTTTGAATTTTGTAAATTTTTATCTAAAAGAAGGGGGCTACAGAGGATGAGATAATTGGATAGCATCACTGAATGAATGGACTTGAGTTTGAGCAAACTCCTGGGAAATAGTGAAGGACAGGCAAGTCTGGCCATACTACCGTCCATGCGGTCCCGAAGAGTCAGATACGACCTAGAGACTTAACAACAACAGTGTATATTCTTTGAAAGATATGAAAAAAGAGAAGTTTAGATGGCTGAAAAATGAGCTCTAAAAATAACTTAGATTTTAAAAAACTACTCAAGTGAAATAGAGTGGGTAGCCTTTACCTTATCCAGGGGATCTTCCCAATCCAGGAATCAAACCCAGATCTTGGGCAGCAGGCAGATTCTTGACCATCTGAGCCTCCAGGCAAGCCCAAGAATACTGGAGAGGGTAGCCTATCCCTTCGCTAGTGGATCTTTCAACCCAGGAATCCAACCAGGGTCTCCTGCATTGCAAGAGAATTCTTTACCAGCTGAAAGACCAAAAAAGTCCTTCAAAATTATCACTAGGTCATATTAAGGGCAGCATCAGAGAATCAAGGTCACGATGAGTTTAGAGTAATAGGAAATAAGAACAATGAAAGGGGATCATGCTTTTCTGTTTAGAGCAGAAAGAGAAAGGAGGAGAAGAGCTAGAGAAGGAGAAGAAAAGGAAAAGGGAAAGGTGAAGAGTAAGATACCCTTATGGTATTTTTACTTTCAGGAAAAGTGATCTTTAGATTATTACAGGCAGAAACAAACTGCTAAGAGGGTATCAGCATCCCCAACTGGTTAAAAAAAAAAAAAAAAGATAGTAAGAAATCACATAGACTCTCTAATCATGATGGTTACTTGACCCGGGGGGGGGAGGGGGGGAGATTATTCCCCAAGGAACTAAAAAGAGAAAAAAGTATATATAACTTTGAGGAAAATTCTGTAAGGTAAGAAAAGACTGATAGTAATTGAAGATTGATAGTAATTGGAGACCTGTGGTGAATAGAAAAGTTGTTGAGAAACTGAGTCAGGTAACTACACACTCTCAATAAAAAGGGAATTATGTGATTCTTTAGTATGAAAATTTTCAAGGTGTCTCTCAATTTGCTAATTTACAAAAGTCAATTTACTGAAAGCTTGATGTGCAGAACAGTCAATTTATGAAAACTGTTTAGCAAACATTTTCCATATTATATAGGACAGTCTGTTGCAGCTGACTACTCACCAGAAACTGAGGCAGAAGGACTCAGGAAGAGTGGGCTAGGAAGGCAGGACCAGGAGTTTAGAAAGAAAGACATGCAATACAAAGGCAGAGGTGGTCCTGGCAGGGACAAGGGAAGGGAAACAGGGATGGGCAGAAATAGCTTGTCAAAAATAAAGACAGGAGATGGATTGTAGGGAAAGCCCACCATTGGTGAGAACTATAATGGGAATTCTGGAATACACAAGACCATTGAGATATTAAATCTAGCTGTTTTACAAAGGAGCTGCCTTAAATAGCTACAAAGAAAGGAACTCAATACATAGATCATATCTTCAAAAAAGTTCTCTATAGTTTAACAAGATAGTGGTGTAATGGATTGATTTTCAAGTAATCTGGCCTTCTCTCTTTCAGGTCTTCACAGGAAGATCATTTATTAAAACAAGAATAATCAGCAAATAAATCATGACTAATTGCTAAAACATTATCAATACATTATGAATTACTAGATATAATAATACAAGGTAATATATAATTATACTGGCGGTGATGATGTTCAGTTTCTCAGTCGTGTCCAATTCTTTGTTACCACATGGACTATATAGCCTGCCAGGCTCTGTAGCCTCTAGTTCTGTCCATGGAATTTTCCAGACAAGAATACTGGAGTGAGTTGTCATTTCCTACTCCAGGGGATGTTCCTCACCCAGGGATTAAACCCACATTTCTTGGATCTCCTGCATTGGCAAGCAGATTCTTTATCACTGTGCAACCTGGGAAGTCCAAACATATACTACCTTGCAATTATTCACAGTATTTATTGAGTGCTTATTTTGTAACAGATGCTCAGGAAGTATGCTTTATTTACATCATTGAATTCTTACAGCAACACCATCAGCAATGTTCTCCATTTTACAGATTTTAAAAACCTATAAATTAATTAATCCAGTCAGAACAGATATAGACATACATCAAAATGTCTTTGAAAATTGATACCCAATTTCCATACCATCTTAGAAAGCTGTTTTGTGTTTGTTATGCATTTCTGTCCTACACTCCTGTTGTGGAGGATAAGCCATGTCCAGGAGCAATAAAGAGCTCAGCAACATCGCTGTGAGATTCACCTTCAACTGCCTTGCCAGGAATTCAAGTTGAGATTTGGTTTCTGATGGTGATAATAAGGCATTTGCTTCATCTCTTCAGCGGCACTATTGGTAAAGAGCCCAGCTACCAATGCAGGAGACACAAGAGACTTGGGTTCGATCCCTGAGTCTGGACTATCCCCTGGAGGAGGGCTTGACAACCCACTCCAGTATTCTTGCCTGGAGAATCCTATGTACAGAGATGCCTGGTGGGCTATAGTCCATAGTGTTGCAGAGTCAGACATGACTGAAGCGACTCAGCATGCACCCACTCCATTTTGTTAACCAGTCTCAAACATTTAGGACTTCCCTCGTGGCTTAGATGGTAAAGCATCTGCCTACAGTGTGGGAGACCTGGGTTTGATCCCTGTGTTGGGAAGATGCCCTGGAGAAGGAAATGGCACCCCACTCCAGTACTCTTGCCTGGAAAATCCCACGGACAGAGGAGCCTGGTAGGCTACAGTCCATGGTGTCACAAAGAGTTGGACGTGACTGAGTGACTTCACTTTCACTTTCTTTTTTCAAACATTTAGGACATACATTACTTTGCTCCTATTACCAAACCCATCTCTACTCTAGGCTGGATTCCAGGACCTGAATCTTAACCCAGAAACCAAAATCCAGTAGAAGCCTTGAGACTTCACAGATGCAAATTTCAATTTTTGTCTATATTTTTAAATATTTTCTGCTCCAGATCATTGAGCACTGTTCTCTGCACCTTGGTCTGATATTCCAGAAGCACAGGGAGTGTTTTATTGTTGACTATACTACTGCAAGTAAACAATATCATGTAGATTCCTAGTTACATGCTAGGTTCTGTGGTGATTTTAAGATACAGTATAAATATGATATGCTTCTAGCATTCAACTGACTCAATCTACAGTAGCTTGCCCTGGACAGTCTCAAATTTAGGATCATGTTCTGAGCATTTAGAATATATTTACTTACTTTCCCTACTATATAGAATATTGGCTTTCTATGAACACGAAACATGATATACTAGCTTTAAAAAAAAAAAAAAAGACTCTTAAATTTGTAAGTATTGAATAAGAATATTTCCCAGAAGTCATCTAATTTAATAGTTCTCTGGTGGCTCAGTGGATAAGTGTCTGCCTGCAATGCAGGAGACCTGGGTTCAATCCCTGGGTTGGGAAGATACCCTGGAGAAGAAAATGGCAACCCACTCCAGTATTCTTGCCTGGAGAATCCCATGGACAGAGGAGCCTGGCAGGCTGCAGTCCACTAGGTCGCAAAGAGTCAGACACGACTGAGCGACTTCACACACACACACACACACACACACAAAGAAAAACGCAGTAATGTAGGAACTTGACTACTCAGAGATGCAATATTTATAGATAAATGTAAGTCAGTTTCCAGAGAAGGCAATGGCAGCCCACTCCAGTACTCTTGCCTGGAAAATCCCATAGACAGAGGAGCCTGATAGGCTGCAGTCCATGGGGTCGCTAAAAGTTGGGTACGACTGAGCGTCTTCACTTTCACTTTTCACTCTCATGCATTGGAGAAGGAAATGGCAACCCACTCCAGTGTTCTTGCCTGGAGAATCCCAGGGATGGGGGAGCCTCGTTGGGCTGCCCTCTATGGGGTCGCACAGAGTCGGACACGACTGAAGCCACTTAGCAGCAGCAGCATCAGTAAGTCAGTTTCAGATGAATTGTCCTTCCTAAACTTTTACATATGGGGAAATATAGATAAAGTAGTTTTAGTGGTAGCTCTTCATGCATTAATAGAGAATTCAGACTTCTCTTTATACATGATTAGAAAGAGCTCACCACACTCATTCCATGTGCTGGGCTTCCCTGGTGACGCTAGTGGTGAAGAACCTGCCTGCCTGTGCAGGAGACAGACAGTCCCTGAGTTGGGAAGATCCCCTGGAGAAGGGATAGGCTACCTACTCCAGTATTCTTGGGCTTCCCTAGTGGTTCCCATGGTAAAGAATCCACCTGCAATGCCAGAGACCTGGGTTTGATCCCTGGGTTGGGAAGACCTCTAGAGGAGGGCATGAACCCACCCCAGTATTCTAGTCTTCCATAGTGGCTGAGGCAGTAAAGAGCCTGCCCACAGTGCAGGAGACTCCAGTTGGATCCTTGAGTTGGAAAGATTCCTTGGAGAAGGGAATGGCACCCCACTCCAGTATTCTTGCCTGGAAAATCCCATGGATGGAGGAGCCTGGTGGGTTACAGTCCATGGGGTCAAAAAGAGTTGGACACGACTTAGCACCACCACCACCACCTGGGATCCTTCAGATTCCTGTTTCATGTGGGGAATTATTCATAGCATTTTTAAGATCTTCAACCCATCATATAAACCAAAAACAAAAGCAAGATGAAATCCTATAGTAAAACAAAATCATCCAAATAATAAACAGAAGCAAAAAGGTAATTAAATCCATAGTCTGTGTCACATTAAGTTTTGCCAAAGGCGATTTGAATCGTTTGTGAGATTCAGTATAAGCACTTCTCTTTCCCATATGCCATCATCTCAGATGATAGGATAATGTATTTAAATTTCTTCATTGATTACTAAAGCTTCATATCCTCTATCTTCCTCTAGTGATGTGCTGTAGTTCAAGGATAATTATCTTTGGTGCAAAGTGTAAGATGATTTAATTTATCCTAGCAGTTGACAAAAGCTTTATTTCTATTTGCTTAGTTTTCTTCCCCCCTCCCCCCCACCTTTTTTTTTTTTCTTTCTCCCTCTCTCACTTTTGTTTTGGGGGTAGGTCTGTTACTCAAGCTCTACTGTGTAACATAACTTGATGCTCTATTATATTTCTTTTGGCTTACAAAAAGAAAGGTGGGATGAGATTGGGAAATAAAGATTACTAGGGAGAAAAGTGAGTTGGAATCAAGGCCCCAAGTATCAGTCTACCCCTCGCTCTGAAAATTACTTTCTTGGTACATTTGGTTCAAACTGACAATATACTTTTGGTGCCCTATGTACATCTGGATCCTCTGTAGAAAAACATTTCATATCATTACCTGGCACTGCTGCAAAATCAAATTGATTATAAACTAGTAAACATGCTGATATGCAGGCTATGTGATTAATTTTCAACTGTTGTAGATTCTCTCATAAGACAGTGTGTCAGGAAATTTTCAGTCAATAGCAGTAATTAGGTCTGTTCTTTCCAATAAAAATATTCAGTGAACCATTACCCTTGACTGTGAAGCGTATAGCCAAAGGAGGTGGTATGCATTTCAACAAAATGTTGTGACCTATTAGCTCAGACGTTTGGTGGCTCAGATGATAAAGAATATGTTTGCATTGCAGGAGACCTGGGTTCAATCCCTGGGTTTGGGAAGACCCCCTGGAGAATGAATGATTACCCACTGCAGTGGATAATCCAGTTCTTGCCTGGAGAATTCCATGGGCAGAGGAACCTGGCAGACCACAGTCCATGGGGTTGCAATGAGTCAGATGCAACTCAGAGACTAGCACATATTAACTCAAATAACTATAAAATTTATTAATTATTCAGGAATGCTTCTTAAAATTAGAAAAAAACACATTTAGACATTTTCTATACTACCTTTATTCATAGATCATGTTTATAATCTTGGCAGCTGATTTGAAAGAAGTGAGGTTTGCTTGATTTGTTTTGTTTTTTTGTTTGTTTGTTTTTAAGTGCTCTATTCTCCATACTATTTCAGATCTGTATACTGGAACCTAATGCTTTCCTAATGAGAGCCAGATAAAAGGGAATATTGTCATTCAGCCTGGGCTACAGGAGATAAGTGGGGTGAGGGGCATAAGAAAGAGCTCACAGTACTACAGGAGAAATCTTAACAAAAGGGAAAGTCCTATTTCAGACCTTCTTAGCTTAAAACTCTTGAAGAGGAGCCAGTGGGTGCCCTTGAAGAACTCTCCAAACTCCAGGGAATTCTGCTCTTCTTATTGATTCAAGGTGATGTTTCACAGTGAGTTGATTCTAGGAGAAGTTTGCACAGCACTTGGAATAATTACAAGAACATTGATTGGTTTGGACAAAAAGATGCATCACTAAAAAATATTGAATAATGGATGCTGTGAGTAACTTCCCAGTTTAAGCTATCTTCCACTCAGTGTCAGAATGATTGCTTTCTTTGTGGTAGCTAAACTGCATAAGAGCACTGTCCTTTACTTACAGTGGCATTAAATCCTCTTTCCTATACACTGTAAAAGCTTCATTTTCCCAGCTTGCCAACTTTTATCCTATCCACCAACTATGCAATCAGAAACAGTGAAAAATGTGGGGCCAACAAATTGCTGAACTATTCTATCAAATAGCGTGTCAAGGTCTAGGTCTTTACTGCCTTTTAAGAAAAGTTACTACTTTTCTTGTGAGTGCCTGTAATCTGTAGTTCATACAGATGGCAGTTCTAATATTCTTTTGCCCTCCATTCACCACTACCTTAAAAGACACACTAATATTTATGAACACATAAAATCACATGTGATCTATTTATCTAACTTGATAAATTCCATTATAGCATCAACTCAGTGATCAGCCATGAATCTGAAAAGTTGCCAATACATAAACATTCTCTGCCAAACTTGCCAAGGGTAGGTAAGTAGTTGAAATTACCCAAATATATTCAAGTTTGACAGGGAAGTGATAATATATTGAAATATAAATTAAATAAATCAGAATGTTGGAAATATTTTCCTTTACAGAGAAATGGGAAAAGATGGAAAATTGCAAACTATTTAACTCTTGCAATTTTATAATTTCACCTAATTTTTTCTGATAAAGAAAAAATATAATTTGTACTCAAGAATATATGTATTTACATATTTGATTCTATACATAGTCTTTTTATATGTACAGATTATGCCTGTAATAATCAATACTCAAAAAGGTAAAGCCACTAGTAATAATTATTATACTACTCAAAATACTTGGATTTCGACTTATTTTTACTTTAGGGAAAAAAATCTGATAAAACTGTGATTGAAATAATAATTACAGCTAATATTTACTGAAACAACATTTATTTAGGTACCAGTCATACTTCTAAGTGGTTCTATGTAGTAGCTAGTTAATTATTACAATGTTCCCATGAGGTAGGTTCTGTATTATCCCCATTTTACAGATAAATAATCTGTGATGCAGAGAATATTTAAAGAAATTGATAGAGTAACTCCTCAAATTGTACTGTTCTGTGAAGTAAACACTTAATTGGCTCTATTAGTACCTCTATCTAAACATTAGGCTGTCTTAGTGAGTTAATGCTTGGGACATTATGTAATATAAAGAATTTCAGCTTATGAACATACTATATTTCTGGAATATGGTTTAAATCAAGCCATTCTAAGATTAAACCCTGAAAATGCATTGTTTCATATATCCGGCTTGTGACTTGGCCCTGAAGTTTATAATTGTTGAATATACAGCTGATAAAAAGTAAACTACATGTTTTCATGAGGTACTTTGCAATAAATGAAGCAGAGAAAATCAAACTCTAGAAAACTGATCTAAAAAAAATGTTTTTCTAAATGATTAAAAATATTCAGGGAGTTAGAAAAGTCCTTACCGTCTGAGCCACCAGGAAGACCTCTATATAATAAAGGAAATAAACCATGACTGGAAGTATTGCTAAGTTATAAACAAAAATAGTAAGCTCTAGAGCTGGCTGCACTGTCCCATGTGGTGGTCACTGTCCACTCACAGCTACTGAGAACTTGAGATACAGCTGGATCAAACAGAGGTGTCCAGTAAGTGTAAAGTTCACACCTGATTTCACAGACTTAGTATTAAAGAAGGCAAAATATCTCAATAATAATCATCTTGATCATTCACTGAAATACTTTTGATATGTTGTATACATTGTATTAAATAAAATATAAAAAGAATTACAATTATTATAATTTACTGCTTTTAATATGATGATCAGAATATTTTAAATTACATATGGGCTTCTCTTACTCTAAAATAGACTGATGACACAAATTCTCAATCCTATTTTCTATAAACTAGAATATGTTAGAGGGCTATAGATCTATCTATCTATAGATAGAGGGCTTCCCAGGTGGCACTAGCAGAAAAGAACCTGCCTATTGATGCTTACTCCTTGGAAGGAAAGTTATGACCAACCTAGATAGCATATTCAAAAGCAGAGACATTACTTTGTCAACAAAGGTTCATCTAGTCAAGGCTATGGTTTTTCCTGTGGTCATGTATGGATGTGAGAGTTGGACTGTGAAGAAGGCTGAGCACCGAAGAATTGATGCTTTTGAAGTGTGGTGTTGGAGAAGACTCTTGAGAGTCCCTTAGACCGCAAGGAGATCCAACCAGTCCATTCTGAAGAGATCATCCCTGGGATTTCTTTGGAAGGAATGATGCTAAAGCTGAAACTCCAGTATTTTGGCCACCTCATGCGAAGAGTTGACTCATTGGAAAAGACTCTGATGCTGGGAGGGATTGGGAGCAGGAGGAGAAGGGGACGACAGAGGATGAGATGGCTGGATGGCATCACTGACTCGATGGACGTGAGTCTGAGTGAACTCTGGGAGTTAGTGATGGACAGGGAGGCCTGGCGTGCTGCGATTCATGGGGTCACAAGGAGTTGGACATGACTGAGCAACTGATCTGATCTGATCTGATTGATGCAACAGATGTAACAGTTGAGAGTTCTATCCCTGGGTTAGGAAGACCCCCTGGAGAAGGACATGGCAAACCACTCCAGTATTCTTGCCTGGAGAATCCCACAGACAGAAAAGCCTGGTGGACTACAGTCCATAGGGTCGCAAAGAGTCAGACACGGCTGAAGTGACTTAGCATGCATGCATTATCAGATCAGATCAGATCATCAGCCGCTCAGTCGTGTCCGACTCTTTGCGACCCCATGAATCGCAGCACGCTAGGACTCCCTGTCCATCACCAACTCCCAGATTTCACTCAGACTCACGTCCATTGAGTCAGTGATGCCATCCAGCCATCTCACCCTCTGTCGTCCCCTTCTCCTCTTGCCCCCAATCCCTCCCAGCATCAGAGTCTTTTCCAATGAGTCAACTCTTTGCATGAGGTGGCCAAAGTACTGGAGTTTCAGCTTTAGCATCATTCCTTCCAAAGAAATCCCAGGGCTGATCTCCTTCAGAATGGACTGGTTGGATCTCCTTGCAGTCCAAGGGACTCTCAAGAGTCTTCTCCAACACCACACTTCAAAAGCATCAATTCTTCGGTGCTCAGCCTTCTTTACAGTCCAACTCTCACATCCACACATGACCACAAGAAAAACCGTAGCCTTGACTAGACGGACCTTTGTTGGCAAAGTAGTGTCTCTGCTTTTGAATATGCTATCTAGGTTGGTCATAACTTTCCTTCCAAGGAGTAAGCGTCTTTTAATTTCATGGCTGCAGTCACCATCTGTAGTGATTTTGGAGCCCAGAAAAATAAAGTCTGACACTTTTTCTAATGTTTCTCCATCTATATCCCATGAATTGATGGGACCGGATGCCATGATCTTCATTTTCTGAATGTTGAGCTTTAAGCCAACTTTTTCACTCTCCTCTTCACCTTCATCAAGAGGCTTTTTAGTTCCTCTTCCACTTTCTGCCATAAGGGTGGTGTCATCTGCATATCTGAGGTTATTGATATTTCTCCCGGCAATCTTGATTCCAGCTTGTGTTTCTTCCAGTCCAGCGTTTCTCATGATGTACTCTGCATATAAGTTAAATAAACAGGGTGACAATATACAGCCTTAGATAATTATAAACATTTTTGTGTGAAAGTCCCAAGATAGGAAGACTTTAGAAGAGCATATGGGTAATATACTGCTATATAGGTAATATTAAAATGGTAATTTAAAGCCTAAATATATACTAAAGTTTGTTTTTTCAAGTCAGAACATGGAAGACTTTTTGTAAAGAAATAAAAAGTTCTCACTCCAAAAAAAAAAAAGAAAAAGAAAGAATTTTACATATTAGTAGAACACAGAAAAACTCATCACATGAGAAAACACTGCTAAAGAGAAGCCAACTATTTAATGGACTTGTTGTGGTACCAAAAACTGAAAATTGTAACAACACATACTAAGGCAGTGCCTGAGTCAATTCTGCCCAATATGTTATAAATCCGAATAATATTTATTGTGGAAATATTTATCAGTGGTCCCTAGGGTATATAATTTTCTATTTAGTTTTTTCTTTAATAATGATGTTTTATTTTGGTGAGAAGAAAGACACTTATTATAGGACATTCAGGCAATAGAGAAAATGTAATTGTTTCAGATTCCACCACTCAAAGCAACCACTGTTAACATTAGCTGAACACTTTTCTATTAATATATGTAAAAAGAAGGAAGAAAAAATTATTTTGTTAAAATTATTTCATATTTAAAACATTTGAAATAAAAATTTTACCTTTATTGTTACTTTATTTTAAGCTAATGAAAAAAACAGAAATAATTACTGAATATGAGATAAAAATGTCTTTAACACATACAACAGTGAATGTTAATGTGAACTATGGTCTTTGAGTGATAATGCTGCATTTCTATTGATTCATTAGTTGTAACAAATATATCCTTCTGGTGGGGTTGTTGATGACTGGAGAGGTTATACACAGTGGCTATGCACAGTGTGGAAGTAGAGATAAACAGGAAATTCTTGTTCTTTCTGCTTAATTTTTCTATAAATCTCAAACTGCTCTAAAAAATTAAGTTTACATATAAAAAAGTAAGCTCCTTTTCAGAGTACCATCATGATGTATAAGGCAGTCAGTAAACTAAAAAAAAACAAACAAAAAAAAATACAAAAAAAAAAACGAAAGCAGAGTATGGCAGGTAAAGAAAGACAAACTGCTTAAGTATCTATTCCAGTGAGTTTGGACTACTGCCCCCTACATATTGGAAAAAAAAAAAAAAGTCTTTACTAGATGAAATCTTTACCCTTCCTTGATCCTAGACTTACATGGAAGCCTTGTGTTCTGGACTTCCCTGGTGGCTCAGATGGTAAAGCATCTGCCTACAATGTGGCAGACCTCGGTTCAATCCCTGTGTCAGGAAGATCCCCTGGAGAAGGAAATGGCAACCCACTCCAGTACTCTTGCCTGGAAAATCCCATGGATGGAGGAGCCTGGTAGGCTACAGTCCATGGGATCTCAAAGAGTTGGACACGACTGAGCGACTTGACTTTCACTTTCTTTCTTGTGTTCTGGGCTAGTTAGTGTCTTGCTCTCGGTTCTGCTTCAAAGTAGAGTCAGACAGAGGCTTCTAGGCCAGTATTTTGCCTCATTACTGATCTGGGGGGGAAGAAATTTAGGACAATGGGAGTAAAAGGAAATGACAAAAAAAAAAAAAGTCAGTTCAAAAAATGTCTTATCAAATTAAGCACTGACTTTAAGACCTTTATGAGGAATCCTATGAAATGTCTGTCAGAACTATCTGCAGTTGGAAAAAGGAGACTGAGAGTACACTTCTCATTGTCTCCTGCCCCTGGGGTCAGGTGTTAATACAACTAATTTTCAGTGGTCCACATCCTGGTTATGTGGGTCTGGGTTGTGCTTTCACCAAGCAAAGTTGTGGATGCCGCACACAGTGGAGCAGGAAAAGCCTAGAGTCATGAATAAGAAGTACTCTTGGGATTGGTTTCTGTGGCAGTGGCTAGAAGAGGAGATGATGCAAAAGAGTTTTATAAAGATGCAGAAAAGGTGTGAAAACAATACCTACAAGTTCTAGCTTTCTCACTCTGAAATGAGGATGAGAGTAGTAACTTCAATCCACATACCACTGTTATGAAATTAAGATAGTAGTTATAAAGCTTTTGGGGGGCTTCCCAGGTAGCACTAGTGGTAAAGAACACACCGGCCAATGCAGGAGATATAAGCAATGCAGTTTTGATCCCTGGGTTGGGAAGATCCCCTGGAGGAGCAAATGGCAATCCACGGGTTCAATCCCTGGATCAGAAAGATCCCCTGGAGAAAGAAATGGTAACCCACTCCAGTATCTTCGCCTGGAGCCATGGACAGAGGAGCCCAGTGGGCTAGAGTCCATGGGGTCTCAAAGAGTCGGACACAACTGAGGTGAATTAGCATGCATGCATAAAGTATTTAGCACACTGCCTGGTACAATGTGCTTGTCCAATACAAGGGCAAGCTCTTTTGATTGCTCAGGATCAGCTACAATATGCTGTGTAACAAATAATCCCAAACTTTAATGGCTTAAAAAAAAGAAAATTATATATATTTTGTGCATCATGGGTTGGCAGAAGGGATCTGATCACTGTAGCAACCCAGAAATTAAGACTGATAAAGGAGTCAACATCATGAAAATAAGATTGATGATGGAAAGATGAATAAATAGAAAACAAATCTTAGAACAGAAAGTAAACTTTTATTTGATAACTTTATAAATGCAAGCAGCAGTTCAGAGAATGAAATGATAGCTGATTTCCCATTATCTTCTCTATTTTCTCTGTTTGTGTCCAAAGGACCCTGAAGTTCAATCTTTTCAAGGACATTAAAGACTGTGTATCCATATCATATTGCAATAGAATTGTGCTAAAACCAAGATCTACCATGAGGAAAAATAGAGACAAATTATATATTCCAGAGAAATAACTTTGTGGTGGTTTATGAACACTTCAGGGGTCAAACTGATTAAAGGTCAGAAGAAAAAGGAAGGGGTTATGTGAGAAAGAACAGAAGTACAGAGTTAGAAGGAGTACACAGCTGGGTCCTTCCTCTGTTATTCAAAAAAATATCAGCAAGCCCCTCGGCTTCTGCTAGCATCTTGTTTTCCAGAGCCCCCTCCTGCTGTGCTAATGAGGTGAAAAGTGACCTGCCTGCTCATTTTCTGGCTCCTTACTTAGTAATGGTGTGACATGCTGAAAAGCTGACTGCATGTGCTGTGTTAGAGATGAGATCATACAATACCTAACAGATGCTCTTAGGGTCTTTGAAACAGCAAAGCTGAAGTTTCAAAATTGCATGTGTTTTTCATCTAAAATGCTGAAGTAGTAACATTGCTCCTGTTACTTCCACATACTTTTACATATGTCTCCTTCATTGCAATGTGTCACAAGCTAGCTGCCTACAAATTACTACATTTGCCATTCCAATCAATAAGTATGAGCTATGAAGAGCCCTCGAGGGCCCAATTTCATTTGATGATGTATCTTGCACTCTGATCCTTCTATAAGAAAGTATATTCATTTTTATGGCATGAATGTCACCTGTTAAGTTTAGGTTTGCAAACTCGGGCCTCAAGAGGCTCTTTCTTTCTTTTTGTCACCAGATAAAGGGTACCTCTATGGTTATAGAACTGAAGTGAGTACAAATGAAACACGTGTATCTCTGAGTCTGTATTTGCACATGCCAGGTAGCGGAGGAGGGAGACGAGGAAGTGAGGACAGTTTTGGAAGTGAGGACAGTATATATTTTTTGATGAATTATACCTTAAAATAATATAGTACAAAAGTTAATGTCTAATCATACAATATAGGGCAACATGACACCCTTAACAAGCTTTCTGTCCTTGGTCAACAGTGAAAGAGGTGACAGGTCACTACATCACAACAGCAATGTCTTAACTAGGAGGTATAAAGGCTGGATGGTTCAGTCTCGAAAAAAAAAAAAAAAAGATTATTTTTATTGTAAAAGAAGGAGTAACAAGGGCAAGGCGGTCACTAAGATCCTTTCAAGTAAAAGAACTTCATGAACAGGGCTGAACAGAATATACAAGCTGGAAAACTAATATGTCAATTTCTAGTGAGAGGCCAGAATGGCACTCTAACTTTTAAATAGAAGAAAATTCCCAAAGAGCTAGCATACATTTAAATTCTGAGAGCAAGATACCTGTTCTCTGAGGGTAGAAGGAGGTGAATCCTCAGGTTTCCTGAATGAAGATTTTTCCCTTCCTTCCCATTTTTTTCCTTTCTTCTTTTTTTCTTCTCTCTTCTTTTGTGCTGTGTTACAAGTATTCAAGGAAGCTCTTTTTGTCCTCTAGAGAAGGGAAATAAAACTTCTAAAGGAATAAGATGATTTTGTTGTTTAGAGCCAGAATCTAATGAGCCGTTAAGTATTTTGTGAAGGAAAAAAGTGAAGAGTGTTTTACAGAGGAGGTAAAAGGAAAGAAATATTCAGTCTTAGCTTAATAGCTCAGAAAGATCATTTCCTTTGACCAGAAAGATCCAGCAGGAATGTAATGAAAGAAGAAAGAATATAAGATGAGAGTAGAGGGGAGGGGAGGAGAGGAATTAGATGATCTGCCACTTATCTAATGCAACCTTCCTAAACACCATGAATCGTTATAAAAGAAAAGAGAAAGAAGGTGATTATTGGTAAACTATTGTTCTTGCTACAGCAAGGTCTTCAAAATGAATTTCAATCTTAAAATATTTATCAAACCATGGGGCCAATAAGATGGAGTAATTGTCTCAAGAGTTCTTGGTCCTGAGTAGTAGTGCCCTCCTTCCCAACTCTTTGAACACTCACTAGTCTCAGGTATTTTAATCCCTTTAAATAAAGTTTTTCACTATAATAGAATCTTTTGTTGGATGCGCCCGGCTTCCATGATGAAGATATGATGAAAGGAAATGTACTTGAAAATGTTCTGAGTTAGGCATCAAAAGTACATGCAGATCAAAAGGAGAGAAGAGAGGAACCAGAAAGTTCTCCAAAACATCACTCGTTGAAAAAAAAAAAAAAGATGCTAATTGTGTCTTGATTCACCCAATCCAAGCTTTGCATCAAAGTTGCAATGGATGGACCTGATGAGGGTCACTGGTGATGTGCTTTGGAATATGGAGTGGGCTGAGCCCATGCCCAAAGGCTAGTTGATCTTTCAAATACTACTCCCTGTTTAGACTGCAGCAGACTATCTTTTACTTGATCAGAAACCAGATTCAGCTCATTGTTTTGCAAAAGGGATGTCCGATTCCTGTCTAACTTATGCCATTTAGATATACTGCTTCACAGTACTTGTTAAGAAACCCCAAAAAAAGACTTTTAAAAGTCCCACACCTATATTTGAGGAAAGTTAAAAACATGTATCTTGAGGTCTCCTGAACTAGTAATGGTAACAATGAAACTTTTATCTACAAATAATGAAAAACGAGTGTTGTTATGAAAAATAACAATTTACTTACTCACAACGTGTTACTATTAAGGGCATTTGAGGTGAGGGGGAAGCCTCATGCTAGGTTGTGTCCAACTCTTTGTGACCCTTTGGACTGTAGCCCACCAGGCTCCTCTGTCCCTGGAATTCTCCAAGTAAGAATACTGGAGTGGGTTGCCATTTCCTCCTCCCGGTGATTTTCCTGACCCAGAGACTGAACCTGAGTCTCCTGCATGTCCTGCGCTGGCAAGTAGACTCTTTACCACTGAGCCACATGACCTGAGAGAATCAGGATGTCAAACAGAGGATGGGAGGACAGGCGTTCATTGCGGCATAAAGCATGCGCCACCTTGGGAAGGATCTGTTTGCTACAGGTAGGAAAGTATTGGTAGATAGCAGGCAGCTCTGGCTGAGAACACCAAGGTACTCTGACAAAGGAAAGTATAAACGGGTCACATTTTATTTCATGGATATGGGGGGCTTTTAAGGCAGTGAAGTCATGTGAACATTTTCATAATTTTCTGAATTAAAGTTTAGGGTATTATATTTTTCCAAGTCTGAAATTGTGCAAATTACAAAAATTTTGTAATTTGTACAAAGTACAAGTATTGTCAGTACAATACTAAGGATATGGTTGAAAAGACAAATACAATTTTAAAGCAAATAGTGCCAACAAAAGGAATCCAAGATGGCCTTTAAATATATAATATATATATATATAAAATAAATACCCAAGTATATATCACCAAGTTTTCTTGATTCTAAAATGTGTCCTCCTTCTGATTTCTTTGATCTCCCACTTGTCTCAGGTAATCTACCCATTACATTTGGTAATATAATAAACAGCTATTTCATTTTAGCAGAATCTTTTCAATTTTATGGGCTTTAAGACTCACTACCACAAAATATGACATCTTGGCATATTGAGTATCTTAAGCTGAAGGAGTTTGAGAAAATAACAGAACCTCCCCCTACTCCACCCTTCTTCCCTGAAACAGGCTGAAAACTCCCCAGAAGAGATGTCTTCCCTATATCCAGAAAAAAAGGAGCATTAAAACAAAGGGACACTAGGAAGAATCCTAACAAACAGGCTTGGCTAAGTTTCACCTAGTTTATTATGATTACCTCATACCCCCCAACCTACCATGTTTCTCCACAACTGTGTGTGTGTGCTTAGTCCTGTCCAGCTCTTTGTGACCCTATGGACTGTAGGCCACCAGGCTCCTCTGCCCATGGAATTTACCAGGCAAGAATACTGGAGTGGTTTGCCATTTCCTCCTCCAGGGGACCTTCTGAACCCAGGCATTGAACCCATGTCTCTTGCGTCTCCTGCATCTGCAGATTCTTTACTACTGCGCCACCTGGGATGCCCAACTGTGCCCTCCTCATCAAACCAGCACAAAAGACTCAAGTATAGCTATTGATTTGGGTCCTCATTACCTTATGAGGGCTCCTGTGTCACATAAAATTTATATTAAATAAATCTGTATGCTTTTTTCTATTAATGTGTCTTTGTCAGTTTAATTTTCAGATCCATCCAGGGACCTTAAAAGGTTGAGAGAAGTTGTTTTCTCCTCTGAGGATTTTATCTTCCATGCAAAGAATGCAGTAAGGGGAAATACATGGGAAAAATTTGTGGTCTAAGATCAACCAATCTGTAGAAGTCAAAAGGATTAGAAACATAAAGGCCAAGGTGTCATACAGATCTAATACTCTGATTCATTTTCTTAACTTTGTATTTCAACAACTTATTTCTCTTTAACATGGGAATTCCCAACCTTTAGGACAAGATTTTTACCTAAAGGACATGATCTTCAGTTCATAACATCACAACAGCATTACTTTTTTGTTGTCAATTTGTCTCTAGTTTAGTCTTACTTTACAAAAGACAATGGTACAATATATTAATTGAACCATTCATAGATGGAATTCAGGGAGATTGTAAAGCCTAAAATTGATAGCATTTATCAGGTTGGGGGGGCGGGGGCTAGCTAACTAGTAAAAGATTTGTCTAAAGTCATCCAACCAGACCTGATATTCATGAAATTTTTCATCCATTGATGCCTAAGTTGAACTCACAAAGTGTGTTTCCTCAAAACATGAATTTGTTTATGTAAATGAATATTCTATATGCAAAACACAGGCAGAATTTTCCATTTAGGCATGAAATTACCTTTTTTATGTGCATAGAAATATTTGTGAGTGCAGACATGGGACCTGAAGTTTGAACATCTGAAAGTAGTAAAAAAAGTTCACCAACTAGATAGCTAATAGGAAAACTGTGCTAAAATTTCCAGTTCTTATTCTAAGATAGGTTCAGATTGGTCTCAATTTTAGTTTAAAATTATAAAATCAAAGCCTATATCTATCACTCATGAATTTCCTTAATTCCCCACCTAAATAGACTCATGTGTATACCAGGCCTGGTGCTAGGACAGAACAGCCTTTCCAATCTAATTTCTTTTCATTCTTTTATGTAATGACAGATAATATTCTTATCCTTCCTTTGGTTCACCTGTAAATCACATGGGGCATCATTTTTGGGGGGAATTTAAACCATAATGGAACTTATTAAATTTTTCATTCTTATGAGCCATACTCAATTTGATTTTGGCATCTGAATTCATCTTTTGTCAGTGATTTTTATTATCTCTTTTGTTAGCTGCTGCACCGTCAATAACTTCCAGTGTATCAGTCTTTTGCATTAAGTACATTATGTGCTTCTTTAGTCAGAGCATTTCTTCTTATAATAATATCTTTTATTCTAATAAGCATACTATGCTTTGCAAATGTCTCAGATGTTGAAAAGAATGTTTCACTGAAAGGGAAAAAGGTCTGTTTTTCATTGTATCTTATTATACTTATAAATTCATTGTCTACATATTGCCTAACATATGTTAGATGCTCAATAAATATCTGGTATTTTATAGGTTATACTGCCTTTGTGAACAACACATGAAAAATATACCACAAAATTTGGGAAAAAAAGTCATAGGTCTTCCTTTTGTTGAATCTGTGTTCCATTTCTAAGCTAAATCATTACTTATATATTTTATTCTATCTTAAATAAAGCTAAAAATAAAATGGTTACATAAAAGTTATACTGCAATCTGCTATCAAAGAAAAAATAAAAAGTAGAAAAGAGAAAGTATAAAAAATAGCAAAGATGGAAATGGAAAAAAAAAATAAACAGGTTTTATTTTTAATTTCCACTACCAAGAATTTCCAGACTACATAGCTACTTATGAGGATAGGGAATAAATTTGCCTATAAAATGTGTGGGCATAATACCTTAAACAAGCAAGCTTCTAATTTTTAAAAATGTTTTAAAAACTACATTATGGTTACACTGAAGAGACTGGTGGTTGACAGAGGAAGGGGGTGGCGGGTGGGCAAAACTGAGCAAAGGGTGTCAAAATGCACAAACTTCCAGTTATAAAATAAATGTCTTGGAGATATAATGAACAGCATAGTGATTATAGTTAATAATTTTATATTGTTTATTTGAAAAGTGATGAGAAAGTAGATCTTAAAAGTTCTTATCTCAAGAAAAATTGTGTAGCTATGTATGGTGATGCATATTAGTCTCGTGATCATTTCAAAATACACACAAATATCAACTCATTACATTGTACATCTGAAACTAATATGAAGTTACATGTCATTTATACTTCAATTTTAAAAAGTTTTCCTATAAACACTTTGTCACATCAAAAGCATCTTTTACTTGAAGTATACCTCTGGGGGAAATCACTAAGAAATATCATTGTTTTTCAATTTGAAATAATTGTGACTAATTTTTAAATTATATAATGTACCACCCTTGAATTAACATATCATTATTATTATTATAATTAAACTAATAGTATAAAGGATTATGTGATAATAATGCTGGTCTTTTTATATAGTAATAAATCACTGATGATCAAATGCAAAATAGACTAGTAACTGACCCCAGCAAATTATCCATTATATATACACTTTCAAGACATCACAATTTACTTGCTTCAACTCAAAGGAATATATTTTGACAATCTTTTAGTTGTGTTCTCCTAATTAGAGGGTCCCTAACTCAAGACAAGTTAACCCTCCCCTTCTGGATGCTTGTAGATATATCCTGGGATTTGCCACTGGCAGATGACACTGCCAACCTTCTTCATTAGCATGCAGCAGGGTGGAGGAAACTCAAGAAACCTGTGCACGAAGCGGAACGACTGCTAGTTCTGCATATTGATAGCCCAGGAGTAGGCTGTGAGCCCCGGCCAGCCTGGGAGCAGATTAGAAAAGCAAGACCTTCTGAGGCTCATTCTTTATCATTAGACTACATATTTAATTTCCATTGGAAAAAAAAAATGACACAATTTTCCCTAATTTGTGATTTGTCTAATGCTTTGCAATTATATTGTCCACCTGAAGGAATAATTAAAGTAAGGTTAACTTGTGTCCAAAAATTTTGTATGAGAAAAAAGGTAACAGGAAGGTGGAGGAAGTAGACTTTAGCTCTGAGGGATGGATTGGAGGTTTTGTAAAGAAAGAGGACAAATGTTCAGTGGTATGTGTATTAAAATGCAAACAACCTTTCTGCTTTTCCCTTACTTTTAAGCTTTCTGCATACATTTCTCTGTCTGCGTGCATGTGTGATCAATTTCTTTAGTCATGTCTGGCTCTTTGTGACCCCATGGCTCCTCTGTCCATGTGGTCCTCCAGGCAAGAATACTGGAGTGGGTTGCCATGCCCTCCTCCAGGGGATCTTTCCGAGCCAGGGATCGAACCAGTGTCTCCTGCATTGCAGGCTGTTTCTCTACCGCCGAGCCACTTGGGAAGCCTCTGGCTGTAGCTGGGCCTGTAGCTGTGTGAACATCTACAGACCTGTACCTGTAGATGTGTCAACAAGTTGATGAAATCTTAGCCATTTATCTCTCTTCCTGACTTATTAAGCATTCCATTTTATAAAAGGCAAAGTCAGCTAGAAACCTTTAGATGAAACTGCTATTAGAAACTTCAAATTCTCATTAGACAGAAAAATGGAAAACATTAAGAGGTAAAGTTAGTTTTTTTTTTAACAATGGGAAACAATTTTTTTTACAAATAATTCTTTCAAAAGGCTTAGCAAAACAACCAGAACTGCATCCTGTTAGTATGTTTCCTCAACTTTAATTCAGATGAAAGTGGTGACATTTTTCTTGTTCTGCTCAAGTTGGAAGAAACCCCAAAATAGATTAGCACTGAACACAGGGGTGTCTGCCAAATTTCAAGTCTGCAGTCCCAACAACAGTCAAAGGTATTTAAATATTTCACATATAAGAAGTGTGGTTACCTGCTTTTCATGACCATTTTTAAACTTATTACAGGATTATCTGGATGAAGTCCTGCCCTAACATGATTGAATGCTTGTACCTCTTAAGTCACGTTCAGAGAAGTGACTCTGGAATTAGGCTTGAGAAGGAACCAGGTTTATGCTTGACTAACGCACTTTACTACATCCTCTGGCATCTACCTCCACTTCAGAGTAAGAAAGGGAGAGAATATATCAATTTTTGCTCTACTTTTTATTCAACACCCAGTTATCCCCAGGTGAGTAGCCCAGAACCTCTTTTTTTTTTTACCTTCAATGCATGTCACTGCTCATTAGAATGATGATAATAATTGGAAGACAAACATTTTCATCAACAAATGTTTTCTGAGTGCTATGGGAGTAATGCCATTATATTATACTAAACATTGTTGTACAGACTATATGTTCTGTGAAATTTATTTTGCTCCTGCTGGAAAAGGAGCGAAATGGAGGGAATAAAATGAAGGAGGTAGTAACAGAAGACATTGTGACCACTGTTCTTAACTGTGCTTTAAATCCTCCTTCTAAAGTCTTCCTCCCATTCCCTTCTCTACCTCTCTTTTCTTCTGTCTCCTCCTCTTGCTTCTTCTCCTTTGTCCATCATAAACTAAGAGTTAAGAAAATAATTTCCTGTGCATTAGAAGACTGGTTCAGCTGCATACCATAGAATCCATTCAGGTGAAATTTTCTCTTACTGGTTATATTTTAAATTTTGGCCAAAGGACTAAAAAAAAAATGTAAAAATCCCAAAACTAAAATTTCTGAAATGTATAGGTTGTTTACAATTTTTAATTCCATTACTTTGCTTCTACATCTCTTCTTTGGCAACACTAACTCCTCTAATGCAGACTTATTCTTATTAACTTCCTCCAATGTTACTGTGAGTTAAGGAGGTCACACCTATGTCTGCCCATAATATTGTTTCTAGATGTCTCTCATAATTTATTCATTATAGAACTCCCTTTGAAACTCATACCAATTTTTCTAATGTTTTCTTCTACCTTGCTCTACCATCTATCAATCTTTAAGCTTTTTTCTATCCAGGTCAATCATTTAACACCTTTTTCTGTATTTTCCTACCTCTTATTCCATAATATCAATTTCAAGAACTTTATATGCCTGCAAATCTTACAGTTTCTTAACATGCTTTGCTTCAACTAATGCCAGCTCTACTCTTTCCCCTTTTGAATCATCTTATGTCTTTTATCTTGTGTATTGTTCCAGAACTTTTTTCAGACATGATTGACATAAATTCAACTCAGATTGAATATTAATGCATGGAATTGTGACATTTTTATGGTTGGATCCTTGGTCAGCCAAGGACATCAGGAATCTATTTTTGTGTTTTGTTTTCCCAATTTATTGATTATGCTTTGGTCTGTGCTATTTGCTATTTTTAACATAATAATATATTATTTATTTATTTATGGAGATAAAATATATCTCCGTATAATAGCATAGTGATCTCTTTTTATCCAGTCCTATGGGTCCTTTGTAGTTAATATTCAAAATGAGTTCTACCAAGCATCAATCATCTATCAATTATCAATCATCTATCTTCCAGTATTTATATCAATAAATGAAAAAAATCTATTGTCCTTGTTTGAATTACCAAATATGGTTACCAAACAAGAGAAGTAATACATGGTTGGAAAAGAAAACTGGAAAGTGCTGTCCCTATGTAGTGTTCCACTCTTTGAATCTTCATGGACTGTAGCCTGCCAGGCTCCCTCTGTACATAGGATTCTCGAGGCAAGAATGCTAAAGTAGGTTGCCTTGCCCTCCTCCAGGGGATCTTTCTGACTCAGGAATCAAACCTGGGTTTCCTGCTTGGCAGACCAGCCTGTCTTCCACACTGCTGCTAGGTGCTCTATGTAAACCACAGATATGACCGTGTCTTTCACCAACTTGAAATCCTTCACTAAGTCTTTCTTACCTTGAAGAGAAAGTCTATACTCTCAAGGATGGTCTTCATGGTGTTTGTGATCAGCTGCATGTCTCTTCATGGCCTCCACCTTGGTAGGCACATTCTTCCCAGAGTCTCTTGGAAAACCCACTTAGCAGTTTAAAACAATACAAAATTTTCTCCTATAATTCTGGAGGTCAGAAGTCTGAAACACTATTCCTGGGCTATGATCAATATGTGGACAGGCCAGCATTTCTCTTAGAAGCTGCAAGGGAGAATCTGTTCCTTTCCCTTTTCCACTGTCTAGAGCCTGTTTGCTTTCTTTGGCTCCTGGCTCCTTCTTCTATCTCCAAAGATAACAGCACAGCATCTTCAAATTAATTTCCTTTCTGTCCTTTGTTTGAAACATCTCTTTCTCTGTCTTTCTTTGCTCCACTTATAAGGCCTTGTGACCACAATGGACCCACATTTATGATGCAAGAAACACTGCTCTGGAGGAAGCACAAGCTGGAATCAAGATTGCTGGGAGAAATATCAACAAACTCAGATATGGCAAATAGATGGGGAAGCAGTGACTGACTTTATTTTTCTGGGCTCCAAAATCACTGCAGATGGTGATTGCAGCCATGAAATTAAAAAACGCTTACTCCTTGGAAGGAAAGTTATGACCAACCTAGACAGCATATTGAAAAGCAGAGATGTTACTTTGTTAACAAAGATCTGTCTAGTCAAGGCTATGGTTTTTCCAGTGGTCATGTATATGGATGTGAGTTAGACTATAGAGAAAGCTGAGCGCCAAAGAATTGAAGCTTTTGGACTGTGGTGTCAGAGAAGACTCTTGAGAGTCCCTTGAACAGCAAGGAGATCCAACCAGTCCATCCTAAAGGAGATCAGTCCTGAATATTCATTTGAAGGACTGATGTTGAAGCTGAAACTCCAATACTTTGGCTGCCTGATGCAAAGAGCTGACTCATTTGAAAACACCCTGATGCTGGAAGATTGAAGGCAGGAGGAAAAGAGGACGACAGAGGATGACATCATTGGTGGACTCCGGGAGTTGGTGATGGACAGGGAGGCCTGGTGTGCTGTGGTTCTTGGGGTCACAAAGACAAGAATGAGCGACTGAACTGAACTGAACTATGATGCAAGATAACTTCCCCATCTCAAGGTCCTTAACATAATCACACATGCAAGGAATTTTCCCTTTATTCTGTAAAGCAACAGATTCTTAGGGTCTAGGGATAATAACATGGACATCCTTGAAAAGCCATTTTCTGCCTACTACGATGAGCA
Organism: Bubalus kerabau; assembly: GCF_029407905.1. NCBI lineage: Eukaryota > Metazoa > Chordata > Mammalia > Artiodactyla > Bovidae > Bubalus > Bubalus kerabau. Next base: position 95,783,390 of record NC_073625.1, read on the forward strand.
ATCCAAGAAACACCACTCCCCTCACAGTGATGAGAGTCAATTCCTAAGTAGGTTGATAATGACATTTTCACTTAACAAAAGCATTGCCAATGACTGAATAACAAAGGCATTTGCTATCTGCTTCTACAGAGATTGAACGCCATCTTGCTATAGCTGCTGACTTTCAACAACCCCTCAGGGAGTTCAGGGTGAAGTGAGGCACTCTGTGCTCCAGGGAATCTGGTGGGACAGGTCTTTACATCAGTTCAGTTCAGTCACTCAGTCATGTTCAACTCATTGTAACCTCATGGACAGCAGCACGCCAGGCCTTCCTGACCATCACCAACTCTCAGAGTTTACTCAAATTCACGTCCATTGAGTTGGTGATGCCATCCAACCATCTCATCCTCTGTCTGCCCTTCTCCTCCTGCCTTCAATCTTTCCCAGAGTCATGGTCTTTTCCAATCAGTCAGCTCTTCCCATCAGGTGGCCAAAGTATTGGAGTTTCAGCTTCAATGTTAGTCCTTCCAAAGAATGGTCAAGACTGATTTCCTTTAGGATGGAGTAGTTTGAGATCCCTGCAGTCCAAGGGTCTCTCAAGAGTCTTATCCAACACCATAATTCAAAAACATCAATTCTTCGGTGTTCAGCTTTCTTTATAGTCCAACTCTCACATCCATACATAACTACTGGAAAAACCATAGCCATGACTAGATGGACCTTTGTTTGCAAAATAACATCTCTGTTTTTTAATATTCTGTCTATGTTGGTCATAACATTTCTTCCAAGGAGTAAACGTCTTTTAATTTCATGGACGTGGTCACCATCTGTAGTGATTTTGGAGCACCCCAAAATAAAGTCTGCCGCTATTTCCACTGTTTCCCCATCCATTTGCCATGAAGTGATGGGACCAGATGCCATGATCTTAGTTTTCTGAATGTGGAGCTTTAAGCCAAATTTTTCACTTTCCTCTTTCACTTTCATCAAGAAGCACTTTAGTTCTTCTTCCCTTTCTGCCATAAGGGTGGTGTCATCTGCATATCTGAGGTTATAGCTATTTCTAGCAATCTTGATTCCAGCTTTTGCTTCATCCAGCCCAGCATTTCTCATTATGTACTCTGCATATAAGTTAAATAAGCAGAGTGACAATATACAGCCTTGATGTACTCCTTTCCCAATTGGAAGCAGTCTGTTGTTCCATGTCCAGTTCTAACTTTTCCTTCCTGACATGAATACAGATTTCTCAAGAGGCAGGTCTGGTGGTCTGGTATTCCCATCTCTTTCAGAATTTTCCACAGTTTATTCTAATCCACACAATCAAAGGCTTTGGCATAGTCAATAAAGCAGAAATAGATGTTTTTCTGGAACTCTCTTGCTTTTTTGATGATCCAGTAGATGTTGGCAATTTGATCTCTGGTTTCTCTGCCTTTCTAAAACCAGCTTGAACATCTGTAAGTTGAAGGTTCATGTACTGTTGAAGCCTGGCTTACAGAATTTTGAGCATTACTTTTGCTAGCATGTGAGATGAGTGCAATTGAGCAGTAATTTGAGCATTCTTTGGCATTGCCTTTCTTTGGGACTGGAATGAAAACTGACCTTTTCCAGTCCTGTGGGCACTGCTGAGTTTTCCAAATTTGCTGGCATATTGAGTGCAGCACTTTCACAGCATCATCTTTCAGGATTTGAAATAGCTCAACAGGAATTCCATCACCTCCACTAACTGTTTGTATGATGCTTCCTAAGACCCCTTGACTTCACATTCCAGGATGTCTAGCTCTAGGCGACTGATCACACCATCATGATTATCTGGGTCATGAAGATCTTTTTTTGTATAGTTCTTCTATATATTCTTGCCACCGCTTCTTAATATCTTCTGCTTCTGTTAGGTCCATACCATTTTTGTCGTTTATTGAGCCCATCTTTGCATGAAATGTTCCTTTGGTATCTCTAATTTTCTTGAAGAGATCTCTAGTCTTTCCCATTCTATTTTTTCCCTCTATTTCTTTGCACTGATCACTGAGGAAGGCTTTCTTATCTCGCCTTGCTATTCTTTGAAACTCTGCATTGAAATGGATACATCTTTCCTTTTTTTCTTTGCTTTTGGCTACTCTTCTTTTCACAGCTATTTGTAAGACCTCCTCAGACAGCCATTTTGCCTTTTTGCATTTCTTTTTCTTGGGGATGGTCTGTCTCCTGTTCAATGTCAGGAACTTCTGTCCATAGTTCATCAGGCACTCTATCAGATCTCCATTTGTTATTTCCACTGTATAATCATAAGGGATTTGATTTAGGTCATACCTGAGTGGTCTAGTGGTTATCCCTACTTTATTCAATTTAAGTGTGAATTTGACAAAAAAAAGAGTTCACGATCTGAGCCACAGTCAGCTCCCGGTCTTGTTTTTGCTAACTGTATAGAGCTTCTCCATATTAGGCTGCAAAAAATATAATCAATCTGATATCAGTGTTGACCATCTGGTAATGTCCATGTGTAGAGTCTTCTCTTGTGTTGTTGGAAGAGGGTGTTTGCTATGACCAGTGCATTCTCTTGGCAAAACTCTATTAGCTTTTGCCCTGCTTCATTCGGTACTACAAGGCCAAATTTGCCTGTTATTCCAAGTGTTTCTTGACTTCCTACTTTTGCATTCCAGTGACCTATAAAGAAAAGGATATCTTTTTTGGGTGCTAGTTCCAAAAGGTCTTGTAGGTCTTCATAGGACCATTCAACTTCAGCTTCTTCAGCATTACTGTTTAGGGCATAGACCTTGATTAGTGTGATATTGAATGGTTTACCTTGGAAACAAGCAGAGATCATTCTGTCTTTTTTTAGATTGCATCCAAGTACTACATTTCAGACTCTTTTGTGACTATGATGGCTACTCCATTTCTTCTAAGGGATTCTTGCCCACAGAAAAAGATATAATGGTCATTTGAGTTAAATTCACCCATTCCAGTCCATTTTAGTTTGCTGGTTCCTAAAATGTCAATGTTCACTCTTGCCATCTCCTGTTTAATCACTTCCAATTCATGCACCTAACATTACAGGTTCCTATGCTATATTGCTCTTTACAGCATTGGACCTTGCTTCCATCACCAGTCACATCCACAACTGGGTGTTGTTTTTTCTTTGGCTCCGTCACTTCTTTCTGGAGTTATTTCTCCAGTGATCTCCAGTAGCATATTGGGCACCTACCGACATGGGAGTTCATTTTTCAGTGTCCCATCTTTTTGCCTTTTCATACTGTTCATGGGGTTCTCAAGGCAAGAATACTGAAGTGGTTTGCCATTCCCTTTGCCAGTGGACCATGGTTTGTCAGAACTCTCCACTATGACCCATCCATCTTGGGTGGCCTACATGACATGGCTTATAATGTCATTGAGCTAGACAAGGCTGTGGTCCATGTGATCAGATTGGTTAGTTGTCTGTGACTGTGGTTTTCAGTCTGTCTGCCCTCTGATGGATTAGGATAAGAGGCTTCCTGATGGGAGAGACTGATTGAGGGGAAAAGTGGGTCTTGTTCAGATGGGCATGCTCAGTAAATCTTTAATCCAATTTTCTGTTGATAGGTGGAGCTGTGTTCCTCCCTGCTATTTACCTGGGGCCAAACTACAGTGGTATTGAACTCCAAATTCAGACTTAAATTGAAGAAATTAGGGAAAACCACTAGACCATTCAGGTATGACATAAATCAAATCCCTTATGATTATACAGTAGAAGTGGGAAATAGATTTAAGGGACTAGATCTGATAGACAGAGTGCCTGATGAACTATGGACGGAGGTTCGTGACATTGTACAGGAGACAGGGATCAAGACCATCCCCATGGAAAAGAAGTGCAGAAAAGCAAAATGGCTGTCTGAGGAGATGTTACAAATAGCTGTGACAAGAAGCTAAGCTAAAAGCAAAGGAGAAAAGGAAAGATATAAGCATCTGAATGCTGAGTTCCAAAGAATAGCAAGAAGAGATAGGACAGCCTTCCTCGGTGATCAATGCAAAGAAATAGAGGAAAACAACAAAATGTGAAAGACTACTGATATCTTCAAGAAAATCAGAGATACCAAGGGAACATTTCATGCAAAGATGGGCTCAATAAAGGACAGAAATTGCATGGACCTAATGGAAGCAGAAGATATTAAGAAAAGGTGGCAAGAATACACAGAAGAACTATACAAAAAAGGTCTTCATGACCCAGATAATTACGATGGTGGGATCACTCACCTAGAGCCAGACATCCTGGAATGTGCAGTCAAGTGAGTCTTAGAAAACATCACTATGTACAAAGCTAGTGGAGGTGATGGAATTCCAGTTGAGCTATTTCAAATCCTGAAAGATGATGCTGTGAAAGTGCTACACTCAATATGCCAGCAAATTTGGAAAACTCCACAGTGGCCACAGGACTGGAAAAGGTCAGTTTTCATTCCAATCCCAAAGAAAGGCAATGCCAAAGAATGTTCAAACTACTGCACAATTGCACTCATTTCACATGCTAGTAAAGTAATGCTCAAAATTCTCCAAGCCAGGCTTCAGCAATACATGACCTGTGAACTTCCAGATGTTGAAGCTGGTTTTAGAAAAGGCAGAGGAACCAGAGATCAAATTTTCAACATTCACTGGATCATCAAAAAAGCAAGAGAGTTCCTGAAAAACATCTATTTCTGCTTTATTGACTATGCCAAAGTCTTTGACTGTGTGGATCAGAATAAAGTGTGGGAAATTCTGAAAGAGATGGGAATACCAGACCACCTGACCTGCCTCTTGAGAAATCTGTATTCACATCAGGAAGGAAAAGTTAGAATGGAATATGGAACAACAGACTGGTTCCAAATAGGAAATGTAGTACGTCAAGGCTGTATATTGTCACCCTGCTTATTTAACTTATATTCAGAGTACATCATGAGAAACGCTGGGCTGGAAGAAGCACAAGCTAGAATCAAGATTGCCAGGAGAAATATCTATAACCTCAGATATGCAGATAATCCACCCTTATAGCAGAAAGTGAAGAGGAACTAAAAAGCCTCTTGATGAAAGTGAAAGTAGAGAGTGAAAAAGTTGGCTTAAAGCTCAACATCCAGAAAACGAAGATCATGGCATCTGGTCCCATCACTTCATGGCAAATAGATGGAGAAATAGTGGAAATAGTGGCTGACTTTATTTTTGGGGGCTCCAAAGTCACTGCAGATGGTGATTGCAGCCATGAAATTAAAAGACGCTTACTCCTTGGAAGGAAAGTTGTGACCAACCTAGATAGCATATTCAAAAGCAGAGAAGTCACTATGCCAATGAAGGTCCATCTAGTCAAGTCTATGGTTTTTCCAGTAGTCATGTGTGAATGTGAAAGTTGGACTGTGAAGAAAGCTGAGCACCGAAGAATTGATGCTTTTGAACTGTGGTGTTGGAGTAGACTCTTGAGAGTCCCTTGAATGGCAAGGAGATCCAACCAGTCCATCCTAAAGGAAATCAGTCCTGAGCCTCATTGGAAGGTTTGTTTTTAAAGCTGAAACTCCAATTCTTTTGCCACCTGATGTGAAGAGGTGGCTCATTTGAAAAGACCTTGATGCTGAGAAAGATTGAAGGTAGGTGGAGAAGGGGAGGACAGAGGATAAGATAGTTGGATGACATCACTGCCTCAATGGACATGAGTTTGAGTAAACTCCAGGAGTTGGTGATGGACAAGGAGGCCTGGCGTGCTGAAGTCTATGGGGTCCTAAGGAGTCAGACAGGACTGAGTGACTGAACTGAACTCAAGTGTACTATCCTGTTACCTTAAAATGTATATTATGGGAGTGGGTCTGGTAAGTTATTTCTACTGTTAGTTCTAATCCTGTCATCTTAAAATGTAAATTGAGGAAGTGGATCTAGTAAGATCTTACAACCTTGAGACATTCTTTTGATTTATTGTAATAACCAATTAAAAAAGTATGTAGCTCCCTTGCTAAGACTAGCAAGGGGGCATTCTCCATCCCCTTTCTGATGTCTATGTCAGAAGCATTCTCTGTCCCTTTTCATACTTTAATAAAACTCTGCTACACAAAAGCTCTTGAGTGATCAAGCCTGTTCCCTGGTTCTGAAGCTAAATCTTTTTCTTTGGAGATCACGAATCCGACACCGTTCACTACAAGCTATGAGTGGTAGAAAAATGCTCTTTGAACAGTAACCCTACAAATGGGGATAGGTTTGTGTCCCCTCTCCCCAAATTCATATGTTGAAACTCTGATCCACAATGAGAAGGTATTAGCACGGTGGCCTTTGAGAAGTAATTAGATTTAGGTGAAGTAATGATGGTGGAACCCTAAGATAGAATTAGTTTGCTTATAGGAAGAGAGAGACAAAAGCTCCCTCTGCTCTCTGCCACGTGAGGAAGCAGCACAAAGACAGCCACCTGCAAACCAGGAATGAATTTTTACCAGAACCTGACCATGCTGGTACCTTGATCTTGGACTTACCACCTCCAGACCTGTTAGAAATCAATTTCTGTTGTTTAAGCCACTTAGTCTGCGGTATTTGTTACAGCAGCCTGAACTTGCAGGATAGAACACTTTCCTAAAAGAAGAGATGGATTTCCAGAAGAATCTCAGATGGCCTCACACAACTGTTTTCTACTATTCTTATCAGTCTTTACTTGACTGATATGACTTGGCATTCTCTGTAGATAATTTGCAAGGTCTCAATATTATTTATAAACTCTCACTCTCAATAGAGGTCTTTACTTTCTAATCTCAAAGGTGGATGCTACTAATGAGAGCTTTATCAACCTCACCATTGCTTTATTTGTCCAGCCTCATGTTTTTCATCATCGTTTATATTCATGTCTATTGTATCTTCTGATACTAACCAGCAATTAATGAATGACTAATAATTGATTCCCAAATCTTTATATATTTCCCAGGTCCCTCAGCTACACTTTGTTTTCAGTCCCTGCTGGGCCTTTGTGCATATTTATCTCTTTGAAATTCTTAAATCTATACTTTCAAAGTCAAACTCATTTTCTTTCTTCTAAACTCTTTGCTGAATTTTTCTTTCTGTTACTGATATCATCCTCATCAAAGTTGGAACCATGGAGTTATCTTTGTCCCCCCCCCCTTTTTTTTTTTAAATTTCTAGCCAGTTGTTAAAATTCAATACAATTTATTTCTTAATTGCATATGGCTGTGTTTTAATTCTCCTTGTCTCTCATTGGAATCACTGTAATAAACTTGTTGCTTTCCATGCTGTCTCTGTAACTTTGCCCAGTAAATATTTCAAAACTGAGATTATGATTATAATTTTAGCATCTCAAAATTCTTCAGCGCTCCCCCAATGCACTGAGAGCTAAGTAATAATCCTTCAGTTGCATAATAATGTTTTACAATTAACTAAGCACTTTGCATCCATTATCATATTTTTTTTTTTATCACAGAAGTAGACTTACAAAATATTCTAGCTTTTATAATGAATGAGGAAACTGAAATGCACAGATGTAGAATTTTTGGATAGGCTTATACAGTTAGTGATAGAGATTTACACCATATCAAGTGTACTCAAATCCACTCTTCTTTGAGACAGAGGAACTTTTCTCATTTAGCCATTCAATGCCTTCCATTGGGAGGGCCTGTTGTACCTCTCTGACCTTACATGTTATCACCACTGCCCCTTAACTTATGACTTAACACCTCTCAAATTTGAATCACTGTAATGTTATTTATTTGTGAAATCTACTCCATCTCTACATTTTGTTATCCTATATATTCCTCTAATTCCTCATCAAATTTACTGATATTGATGCTGTGTGATCTCTCCCTTGTGCTTTTTATTCTTGTTTTGCATGTGTGTACTTTTATCATTTGCCCAAAAGCTTTTGAAATTATACATATTCCCAAGTGCTTAGTACAAAGAGGACCTTTAATTTCTGAGCCACACAAGACACAAATATTAATTTAACGTATCTTATTCCTATCTATACAATGTTTAAAAGATCATGAGAATTCTGATGCTGTGTTTGACCCCAGGATTCTCTCTTTAGTGGAAGAAAGAACAAATATGTATTAAAGCAAATTTATTCTGACACTTGTTAAAACAGTAAGAAAAATTTTATCAGGACTATTGTAGTAGGTGTCAAGATTACTGCAATGGGAGAGAGAGATACAACAGACAGCTGTGGATTTATAGTCAACCGGAAGAATGATGGGGGTCAGTGGATGGAAAATTACTAAGAGAAGACATCAAGGGTAGAGTCTTGCTACACTGACCTAACAGGATTCTTACTGAAAGTAGACCAGGGTTATCAGAGATCAAGGTTTGTGGATTCTCACTAAACTGATTTAGCAGGATTCCTGTTACAACTATACTAGGGAGACCAAAGGCAGGATGCAAGGATGAAACTGAGTTGAAAAGAAGACTTAGAGGAACGTGTCTAAAATTTGGTCAAAGAGAGTCTTTGTCATATTGTAGAGATAGGATACGAGAGAAACAATGGTTTTCTTTCCCTAGACATGTCCATTTCCCTCAGTTTGCTGAGGGAAAAAATTATGGATAAATGATTTTTTTTTCTGAACTTCTTTCAGTCTATCTGTAGATTTATCTCACCCTCCTCTTGGGAGGCGTTACCTGTCTTGTGAGGCAATGTAAGCATGGGTATGAGTCCTGTGTACCGTGTCTATACTTTTCCTAATAGTAACTGCACACCTTCTCCCAGAGTTTGCCTTTCACAATGGAAAAATCCTCTCGTAACATCTTACCCCTTTTTTTCCCTGCTTTGTTTTTGTAACCTTTCTGAGACTTTGCCTATTTCAATTTTAGCTATCTCATACTGTGACAATAAAGCTGTAAACATTTTTCCAGATGGCAAAACATAAAAATAGTTTCAAAGTTTGAGATACTATCTTATATGTTCTTTTGAATATGACATATGCCAATGATTGATATTTTAGTTGTATTCTTAATCAAGTCAAATTTTAAGCTTTTATCATTAAGACTGAGGTCTTAAGTGATACTTTAGAGTTGATAATTATAATACAAATTGTTTTCTCATTTTCATTACTTCCTCATGCAAAAAATGATCTGCCACTTATAAATGCATTCAAAATTTTGTCAAGACTATTTTCTAGCCTATGGTAATAGATTAAAATTTTATTTTATTTACCTTTATTTTCAGGTCATATTTCCAATACTTTAGTTATCTGAAAGATTCTTGCCTTCTTAAAATTTCAGGATGATATAATGACGAATTACCTTTGCATTTCTCCATTTAACATATTGCTTATTTTAATTTATATTTTATAAATTCACAAATATCCAGAAGCAAAGAGACCAATGTTCATGATACTTATGCACCATCAAGATTTTTAAAATGTTAAAATTTTGTCAGATTCATTTTTTAGGGAGTAAATAGTATAGAATCAGTTTACATCTCTTGTATTCCTCTGAAACCTATTCCCCTCATTCGTTCCCAGAAATAATCACTTTGTTAAATTTGTTTCCCATGGAATATAGCTAGACACTCTTGGAAAATTAACAGCATGCAGTTTCACTTGGTTAGGTGATCATCTCTCTAGATCAGACTTCTACATACTCATCTCTACGAAACTTCTCCATGGTCTTCCAGAAACATAAATGAGCCTTTTGAAATCATGGACATGTAACAGTGCTTGCTTTTCATGTGTCACACGATTCCACCTCTGGCTTCACATTCTAATTAACCAATCATCTGCAGGGTATGCATATCTTAAGGAAAAGAAATGTTATTTTAGTTCAGCCTATGTGACAGCAGAAAACTTACTTCTCAATTATAATCAAGTGTAGGTCACATGCTGGGAGAATGACAGGAGAACAAAAGCTCTGAGTACATTAGACTGTCAGCAGATTTATCTTTTTCAAGCTAAATTAACTTCAGGAACAATCATTTAAAATTTAAAATATCAGAAATATCTTTTTAGAATGTAATTTCAGCAATCGTTCTGACCCCCATGAAGAGTTATAAAGATAGTAATAATGATTCATGTTAAAAAAAAAAAAAAACACACAGATACACATTTTAAATTAAAATAAAAGAAGATAATATATTCTAATTTTTATTGATAGAAAAGATGAAACATGGAAGTAAAAATAATATTTTCAATCTTTAGAAATAAACAAATTAAAGTTACTCATTTATTATTCTTTATTCCCTCTACATTCTTTCCAATAAGAGTGACTGGTGGAAATGAGAAATATCATGGGAAGACAATTATTTCTATCTAGGCACAGATACCTAAACTAGGACAGATAATCTCAGCCACAGCAGCTATTCAGGGAACCATGATAATATGGGAGGTAAAACAAACCAAAAAAAAAAAAAAAAAAGAAAAATAAGAGGCCAGAAAAGAGAGTCTGTACATGCTAAGCACTTAATTACTAGTTGATAATGGTTATTAACAAATAGTAATCTTATTTTTTACACTGAGCCTTGAAAAACTTTCCGAAGGAGATCAGCCCTGGGATTTCTTTGGAAGGAATGATGCTAAAGCTGAAACTCCGGTACTTTGGCCACCTCATGCGAAGAGCTGACTCATTGGAAAAGACTCTGATGCTGGGAGGGATTGGGGGCAGGAGGAGAAGGGGACAACAGAGGATGAGATGGCTGGATGGCATCACTGAGTCGATGGACGTGAGTCTGAGTGAACTCCGGGAGTTGGTGATGGACAGGGAGGCCTGGCGTGCTGCGATTCATGGGGTCGCAAAGAGTCGGACATGACTGAGCAACTGATCTGACCTGATCTGAAAGCCCATTCAGAGTTACCCCACTACTTTATCAACAAAAACAAATGTGGACTTCCCCAGCATTCTAGTGTTTGGGGCTCTGTGCTTCCACACAGTGGGCGTGGGTTCAACCCTTGATTGGAGAACTAAGATCCCATATGTTGCCCGGTGTAGCCAAAATCAAAACAAAATAAAAACAAATGTAAAGTGTAAAATGCAAATTTGACACTGAGGAATTTATGTCTAATTCTGGTTTTTATAAGTTATTTAGTTTTACAAGCAAATTTTGTTTTTCTAATACAACTTTTATTTTCATAAAAACATATCTACTGTAGAGGAAAAACTTCAATTTTTAAATTCTCAGAATATTCCTATACCATATTAATGAATTGACAAAGAAAACACATTTCCACTGTGCCTACAAATTTGCATGTCAACTTCTCTATTGGCTTCACCTGGGTGACATGTACAACATCCCACTGAGGTGAAGCCACCAGGTACTACCTAGGTAAGTTTCTGGGGTGACAAAGCAGTAGCTGATCTGGACACTTTTCAACATCCTAATCCCTAAGCTAGCTGCTTAGGACATAAGAATGAATAAGAGAGTTATGCCACTTGAAAGTTAGAAGAGAAGAAATGTATTTTAAATGATCAATGACGTTCATGACCAAGGGATTTAACAGAGGGAAATGCAACGAAAACAGAATCCTGATGATATCAGGGAAGCTTCAGGTACATTTCAGGTATATGTAATAGATTTGTGGACCTTGAGTAAAGAAGGATTTTCAAATGTAAGAGGTTAATAAAGTTGAATAATCTATATATTAAATATATTAAACAATGTTACTTGTTTTAAGAGAAGTATACTTTAGATTACATAATCTTTTGGTAATCTTCTCAACAACTTTATCAGAGTGACAAACCTCAGATCATTGCATTACAACTACCCACCTGAATTCTGAAACTTGGATCCTTCATTTAATCTATCCAAGATTCCACAAATCTGTACCTCTACTTTCTCTGTTCTTAGTAATAACTTTCATCCTATAACTACCAGCCCAAAGTGAACTAATGTTAATAATTGACAAGTCATTTTTGTATGTTTACTTTTCAAAATGGTAAAATACATTCTTACTTCATAAAGTTTTGAAAGTCTTTTTTACATAAATTCCTTGCCAACAGTAGATATGAACATAATAGATACTTAACAGACCATCAAATGTAGGACTGAGTCTAAGTGGTTTTCATAAGGTGATGTGAGAATAAGAAAATGGAGTATTAAAAAAGAGAAATTCTTTATTCTCTTAAATATCTGTGTCTCTTCATAGTTCCTTAGGTCTATATTTTTATTCTAAAGTTACTTGCCAGTCATCATTTATGTAAGTTTGTAGTATTAAGTTGAAATGCAATATTATGTATTTGCATTTATGTAATATTACACAATCATTTATTTTAATTTTTATCTTTGATCTATTGTTTGCCAATTTAATAAGCAGTAAGAAACATAAATTTAAAGGACTAAATAGAGGAAAAAGGAAAACACCAAAAATATTGACATCAGAGAAGCAAGAACATGGGACTACCATAGGGGCAAAGAAGAGGGCAGAGGAGGGTTATTTATCAATAACAAATAGAAAGAAAACCTTAAAAAGATTACAATTTGAAAAATTGTGGCTACTTAAAAATATGTGTAAGCTTTGAATCATTATATTTCTAAGGATGTATTCTGGCAATTCAGCTTCCCTGGTGGCTCAGTGGTAAAGAACCTGCCTCCCAATGCAGGTGACACAAGTTGACCCATGGGTCAGGAAAATCCTCTGCAGAAGGAAGTGGCAACCCACTCCAGTATTCTTGCCTGAGATACCCCATGGACAGAGAAGCTTGATGGTCTATAGTCCACAGGGTTGCAAATGAGTTGGACATGACTTAGAGACTAAACAACAACAAGAATAAAATTCTCATGAATAAGGATGTATATCTGAAATAACGGGGCATATCTATAAATATATATGAAAAGAATCTTCAAAGTAAAATGCTTTTATTACTGAAATAGTAACACAATCTGAATATCCATTTATAAGTTACAGTTTGTAAAGCGTGTAAATTTTATAAAAGGGCAAAGGCAATATTTTAAAAAGAATTTTATCCTATTAACATGGAAGAATATTCACAATACCTTTCTTAGGGAGAAAAGCAGATTATAAAACAGTATGGACAGTAGGCCCAGTTTCATAAAAATAATTTATCTACATTTATATTGCATATCTGGAAAAACAATATTATCTCTTATTTATATATTTATATAAGGTTTTTCATTTTTCTTTTTACTTATATGAATTTTATAATTTTCCCAGTGAACTTGAGTTAATTACATTAAAAAATTCTGAAATCCATTCTTGATATCACAGCTTCTGGAAAGAAAATGTCAGTGTAGCACTGAGTCATCTAGGATTTAAATTGAGTTATGGATATAAAAACATTAACACTTTAACTGAATGTATATCTAGTGGATATGCACAATTAAATTGATTTGAACAGTGTAAATCAAGTGAGGAACAGTGTTGAAATTTTCAATTTCTTCAAATGTGAAATAAAATAATCTACTGTTTATTATTTTGTGAATGTTAGGATCCCACAAATGTTGCCTCTGTGAAACACAGGGAGGCTCCAGAAAGGTTAAGACCTGAGGATCCACTACTAAGCAGGTTCTCTCTGTCACTATCAGCAAATAGCAACTTTCTATACTCTGTAGAGTTATAATATCCATTGCTACATTGGGTGTATTTTTAAAGGGATGCCATCTAGTAAGGTAAAAAATATATTGATCCCAGTAAGCTGTTTATTCAGAGGGAATATCCAACATGTTTTAAAGCTTGTCTCACAGAGTACTGAAGGGGTCCAGGATAGGTCACTGTGGCATAAAAATTATTTTGAGCTGAAGGCATTTGAGAATAGATTTTTTTTTCCCCGAACCCTCTTATTTTCCTAAAAGCAGAGCCTTCCAAAAGAGCTCAATTCTTGTAAATCTGCTTCCCTGGAGTTTCCCAACCAGGGAAGATGATTCTTACCCACTGGTAGGGAAAAGTCCACACCACATGTAAACAGACATTGCCACAAAACTCTCAGATTGCTCATCTATTATCTTAGGGAACCATCAATTATCTTTTCTAAAAGTCATTTGTTTTCCCATAAATTAGTTGCTTTCACCCCTTTCCATGTTAAGACATCATTCACTTTCCTGGAAGTGCCCTTCTCCCCATTTCCTTCCCCTATTAAGATGGTATACAAGCCTCAATTTCTAATCACTTCCTGGAATCACATTTGTCTGTGAACTTCCATACCTACGTTAATAAAAATACTTGATTAAATTTGGCTTTTCTTCTGTTAATCTGTCTTTTGTCAGTTTAACTTGCAGGACCCCATACATTACACATAAGAGAGTAGTGAAAAAGCTTTTCCTCCCTGACGGTGCCCTTGCTGACACAGAGATGGCCCCTTGGAGAGGTGCTGATAGATTTTGTCAAACTTTTGTGGAGGGAAAGATCAAAACGCACTGTGTGTTACCTTTTCTAGTGGATATATTTCATGAGGAAGATAAATTGTTGTCCTTGAATTTTAACTACAATTTGTCTCTACTTAGAGTGTAATAAGTAACATTTTTTTAAAGGAAAGAAGGGTAGTATAACCTGGTCTGGTCTAGTGAATTCTGCCAAGGTGAATAAGACCCTATAGGGCCTTCTCCAGACAGACTCCATATCTTCTCCTTTAACTCCTTTGCCAAGTACCTAGATAATAGCATCTGATGCACATTTTCTGATGTGAAAACCCCCACCAAATGGAAGATATTAACTACTTGATAATGATAAGCACCAAGTCCCCAGGCCTCCGGGAGCCTGAGGGTTGTTGATACATAAACTCCCATGACACTAACCTGTTACCTCATCATGGACTAATCAGGGAAATTCTTGCATGAACTGATCAAATACACTGTAATCCCCTCCTTCACATTGCCTTTAAAATTGCTTCTCTGAAATCCATGGTGGTGTTTAGGCTTTTTGAGCACTAGCTGTCCTGGACTCCTTGTCTGGTGCCTTGCTATAAATACTGCACGTTCCTTCATCACAACCCAGTGTTGACAGATTGGTTTTACTGCATGCAGGTGAGTGACCCAAGTTTAGTTCAGTAACACCAAAATTTATGTTTTAAATCAGATGACAAAAACCAATACCTCTTCCATGAACCTATAATAAGCATGATAACAATAATAAATAATGCATAAATAATAAGTAAACAAAATTATGAAATATATAGAAAAATTATAAAGGAGACGTTAACAATCACCCATAATATTGACACTTGAAGACAACTGATGACTGATAGTGACAACAACGGCGGTAACTGTGATCATAATCATAGAAGCAACTAGCGTATATAGTGCCTTACCCCACGTGGGCATTCTGCTTCACCTTTTATGTACATAATCTTATAGAAGATGTAAAGCTATTGTTATCCCACTTTTAGAAGTGAGAAAAATAAAGTGTAGAGAGTTGATTTTTGAGTCAGAAGAGGATAGAGCAGAGAAGCATAGGACTACAGATATGGCCCAACTCTTTGTTTTAGCAGACAAATGTAAAGAATGCCACATTTTGACTAAGTTTGGTTCACCAGTTAGCTGCAGAATAAGATTATATTCTCACTTCCTGACTCAATTATTGATATTTACTGCCAATTTATATTCATATATATATTCATATATAAGTTGGCAGTGAATATAAATGAATATATAAAAATTCATATATATACATAAATTCATATATATATAGTTTTATTATAATCTCAAAATTACTTTATTGCTGTAATTTTTAAATCCAGAGCCATACTCAGAGCCTGAATGAAGCTATCTGCACTTTGCAAAGATCTCCCCCTTCACTTTCAAGAGTGCTGTTGTTGTATTTGAAAGCTATTTCACAGCTGCCTCCATCCCCCCAAAAAGAAAATTATTCTAAATATATGAATAATAAAATCTCTAGGTTTTTTTCAATATTTAGCATCTCCCCTTTTCTCAAAATTTTAAACAATTCAAATGGTCTTACACAGCAATAACATCCAAGAAAAAAAAAAATAATCTGTGTTCAGAAGGTTGTGCAGCTTGTGAAGATCTTGTTCTTGAAGTGAGAGAGGGGGAGGTACAGCTCCAATCACAGTCAGGGTCAAGTTAATAAATTCCTCTTTATTTTCAGATGGAGTATGCCATGTACTTAAATTGTTCCATGGTGCCCTATCATCCTGACACCCCCATCTATTCTGAACCACTTTGTTTAAATGAAAAGCTCGTGTTTAACTTTGTAATACAAAACACAGCTGAATCATTGACACTTCAATCAGACTTTATTATGCTGAAATCTCAGTAGGATATCCCTTCTATCCAGAATGTACTGACACTAAAGTAGAATGGATTTCAATCTAAAAATGAAAGACAAAACACATCAATATATGCGTGCATCTGCATAATAATCCAGTGTAATTTCATTATAACTGTGTTCACCCAACAGCAGAACTCACCATGAGATAGACCTGAATCTGGCTGTATGTATTTATAATTTTTGAAAGAAAAAGCTTTTAAGCTAGGCTGACAACTTTATTTATAAAGAAGTTTAATCATTCCTCTACTACAAGAGTATACAGTGAGAAGAATGTCTTAAATTTGTCAAGCACTTGTTTTTCTCTAACCTGGAGAGTTATTTATTGTCACAAACATTGGAAAATTTACTGAAGGTTATTCTGACTTGTCAGACAGGTACAGACTTTGCAGATGGCACTGTGGAACAGTTTATCATGTACAGGTTGATCAGGTTCCTTGAGTTACTTAGGAGTTAGCAGGAGAAACCTAGGTTTCTCCTTTGACCAATAAAATAGAGGTGTGGAAAAATAAATGAGATGTATATTTTATATAAAGACCTGCAACATGCACTCGGACCCAGTCGTGTCCGATTCTTTGTGACCCCATGAACTGTAACCCACCAGGCTCCTCTGTCCATGGGATTTCCCAGGCAAGAACACTGAAGTGGATTGCCATCTACTTCTCCAGGGGATCTTCCCGACCCAGCTATCAAACCTGCTTCTCCTGCTGTGTGTATTGCATTGCAGGATTCTTTACCACTGAACCCAAAAGGGAAGCCAAAAACCCTGGCAGGGTCAAATTTAGATTCATGTTTTAGAGTAGTTAAGCAAAGAAAATATGAAATAAATAAATTATAATAACTAGTTAATTGCCTATTACATGGAATCAATACTATGCTTTTCTGAAATACAGAGGAGGAATTTTGTTTTTTTCTCTACCTTCCTTGGATCTTTGCTCTAATAATCAAAACAACACAGGGCAGATTAATAAGAGAAAATAAAATTTAATTATATCTGTATGGACCCCAAGAAGACTTTGATAACACAAGCAGTAGGACAATTGAGTAGGACATCTTCTCGGTCAGCTGCTTTCCAAATGAAGTCCCTTCCTTGCCTCAACCCCTTGTCTCTCGTATTCATTGGTCTATCATACAGTGAGCAGAGTGAGCTTAGACTCAGTAACAGTTATATGCTATCCTGAACTAAGAAAAAGGGAGGAGGGTTTAGGACTTCAAAGGAGAAAGTTCACAGGCAGATGGGAAGAATAAATGTTTGGTAAATAAATGTTGACTGTGCCATGCAGAAACCATGGAGCTCAGAGAGGAATGTGATCTCTAAGCCCAGCTAAGCTCTCTCCAGCATACCATACCCATGTAAAAGCTTTCCTTGTTATCTCTTCCTAGACCAGCCCCTCTATCCAATTTGTTTCAGGCAGTTAAAGGAGAGGTAAATGTTTTTCTTGAACCTGCTGGGCCTTGATCGCCTTCAATTCAATTTAGTCCACATGCAAAAGTGGCACATTTTGGGGACATGTGTTCTCAACCCCTTCAAAGGGTAGGAAAATGAGCAGCTTCCCAGAGAGTTTAAGTCCTGTGGCTTCTAACTGAACCAGCAAGATTTTGATGTTTTTAAAGCATACACTAGGACTGTTTGATTAAACTGAACGCTGCATAAAATGCCAAGCAAGTCTATGAAGTGTGAGAAATGTGTTGGCTTTTGTCCATTAATAAACTTAGAGTTGAAACAAATCGAGTTGTTGCCTAAATTGTTTCCTGGGCCCAAAGAAAACTGGAACTCCTACATAATGCATATGTTTCATTAATTGCAGGAAAAGAAAAAACTCTGTAGTTTAGAGAGAAAACAGTACTCATAGCACAAAAATGCCAGCATGAGCAGAAAAAATAAATAAGAAGAGATTTACAAATGAGTACATTTGCATGCAGGAAAAAGAAGAGAATTTAAATACCCAAAGCAGGTGAGCTGTTTTAACAAAGAGATCAGTGTGTTATTTAACAAAAGGCATTACTCTAATTCTACCATTAAATCCATCTTGCAAAGTGAAGTGAAACCTGAGAGGGAACCTGAAATTGTCAATAATGGAAAGTATTCCCTGTGCAGAGACCTCAGATGGGCTAAAACTTGAATTCATATCTTAGTTAAACACAAGGAGTCTCATTTTGAGGATGTGGATCGTGAAAAATCAATGAAAAATCCATCCAGAGTTTATGAAATTAGCTCAGATTTGCAAGCTGTATATAGTGATGAATGAGAAAGAAGCTTGGGTTGATTTATAATTCTTGCAAAGGCTCATCTTCATCTATAAAACAGCAAAAGATGAACCAACTGTATCTACGTATTTAGCATAATTTAGCATATAAAGAGTTTTGACATTTAACAGTAACTGATCAGAAAATTACATGAAGTAATGTTATTAAAAATGAAAGAATCTGACTAATGAAGATATATAACAAAGATAATTTTTATCAACAACAAACAACTTAATTTTTTGTAGTGAATATATGTTATTCAGAAATAGTAGGCTTTAGTGTGCTAATTAAAAGCCATTGGCTTCCCAGCTATTTACATGGCTTTCAGCTCTCCAAAGCCAGTGACCTAGTCAAATTAATGTTGACCTCAACTTAAAAGTCATCTGTATGAATAAATAATTCACACCCTCTGCATACTTATTGCATTAGCAGTTGCACTACAGGATTTTGCTGGTATTAAAAAAATATTCAGTAGGGTTAAAACTGAGAAGGCTTGAATAAAATATATTTTAGACCACCATTTAGATTAGAGCATGAAATTGTAAAATCAAAGTCATTTCATAATAAAGAGTCACAAGTATATATAAAGACTTCTTTTGGTTATATTGTCAGCCTAAGACTGAAAGATTTAAATATATGCACGTGTAAATATATTTTACAATCCAGTGACAGCATTAAAACAGCAAACATGACTTGGATAATGTGAAATTAAGGAAACATTGCAAAATCCTTGGTAGAAAATAGAATCATAGTTTGAAATAGAAATTAATGTCATATTTTGTTTTCATTGTTTTGTATTTCCAGTCCTGTGTTAGAGAACATACTAATCATTCAACATACTAATCATTCTAAAATAAAAAGTCATGTAGATAATTTAAAGATTTGCATATGTGTATTTCATATAATCTTAATAGATTAATCATTATATCAAGCTGACATTCTTGGAGAAACATTGGCTGACCAAGATTTAGTTTATCCTTTTCATGTTTTGTTTTTCTGACTAATTGTATTTTAATTCTCATGGGATCAGAATTTTAAAGCTAGCTTAGGTCAAGCATGTATTTAACTTGACTCTCATAAAAAAATAAAAATCCACACTAACATCACAGTTTATCTGGTGATCTTAACATCACAGCAGTTAGGACTCTTCATATCAAGTAGTCTAAAAATTACAGTCTCCTCATAAGGAACAAAATAGTATAAACAGTGATGTTAGTGTGGATTTTTATTTTTTTATGAGAGTCAAGTTAAATACATGCTTGACCTAAGCCAGCTTTAAAATTCTGAACCCATGAGAATTAAAATACAATTAGTCAGAAAAACAAAACATGAAAAAGATAAACTAAATCTTGGTCAGCCAATGTTTCTCCAAGAATGTCAGTTTGATATAATGATTAATCTATTAAGATTATATAATAAGCACATATGTAAATATTTTGCCATCCAGCCATCTCATCCTCTGTCATTCCCTTTTCCTCCTGCCCCCAATACCTTCCAGCATCAGAGTCTTTCCCAATGAGTCAACTCCTCGCATAAGGTGCCCAAAGTACTAGAGTTTCAGCTATAGCATCAGTCCTTCCAAAGGAATCCCAGGGCTGATCTTCTTCAGAATGGACTGGTTGGATCTCCTTGCAGTCCAAGGGACTCTCAAGAGTCTTCTCCAACACCACAGTTAAGAAGCATCAATTCTTCTGCACTCAGCTTTCTTCACAGTCCAACTCTCGCATCCATACATGACCACTGGGAAAACCATAGCCTTGACTAAACGGACCTTTGTTGACAAAGTAATGTCTCTGCTTTTCAATATGCAATCTACGTTGGTCATAACTTTTCTTCCAAGGAGCAAGCGTCTTTTAATTTCATGGCTGCAGTCACCACCTGCAGTGATTTTGGAGCCCAGAAAAATAAAGTCTGACACTGTTTCCACTGCATCCCCATGAAGTGATGGGACCAGATGCCATGATCTTCGTTTTCTGAATGCTGAGCTTTAAGCCAACTTTTTCACTCTTCACCTTCACTTTCATCAAGAGGCTTTTTAGTTCCTCTTTACTTTCTGCCATAAGGGTGGTGGCATCTGCATATCTGAGGTTACTGGTATTTCTCCTACCAATCTTGATTCCAGCATGTGCTTCTTCCAGCCCAGCGTTTCTCACGATGTACTCTGCATATAAGTTAAATAAGCAGGGTAACAATTTACAGCCTTGATGTACTCCTTTTCCTATTTGGAACCAGTCTGTTCCATGTCCAGTTCTAACTGTTGCTTACTGACCTGCATATAGGTTTCTCAAGAGGCAGGTCAGGTGGTCTGGTATTCCCATCTGTTTCAGAATTTTCCACACCTTATTCTGATCCACACAGTCAAAGGCTTTGGCATAGTCAATAAAGCAGAAATAGATGTTTTTCTGGAACTCTCTTGCTTTTTACATGATCCAGCGGATGTTGGCAATTTGATCTCTGGTTCCTCTGCCTTTTCTAAAACCAGCTTCAACATCTGGAAGTTCATAGGTCACATATTGCTGAAGCCTGGCTCGGAGAATTTTGAGCATTACTTTACTAGCATGTGAGATGAGTACAATTGTGAGGTAGTTTGAGCATTCTTTGGCATTGCCTTTCTTTGGGATTGGAATGAAAACTGACCTTTTCCAGTCCTGTGGCCACTGCTGAGTTTTCCAAATTTGCTGGCATATTGAGTGTAGCACTTTCACAACAGCATCTTTCAGGATTTGAAATAGCTCAACTGGAATTCCATCACCTCCACTACCTTTGTTCGTAGTGATGCTTTCTAAGGCCCACTTGACTTCACATTCCAGTATGTCTGGCTCTAGGTGAGTGATCATACCATCATGATTATCTTGGTCATGAAGATCTTTTTTGTACAGTTCTTCTGTGTATTCTTGCCACTCTTCTTAATATCTTCTGCTTCTGTTAGGTCCATACCATTTCTGTCCTTTATCGAGCCCATCTTTTCATGAAATGTTCCCTTGGTATCTCTAATTTTCTTGACGAGATCTCTAGTCTTCCCCATTCTGTTGTCTTCCTCTATTTCTTTGCATTGATCAATGAAGAAGGCTTTCTTATCTCTCCTTGCTATTCTTTGGAACTCTGCATTCAGATGCTTATATCTTTCCTTTTCTCCTTTGCTTTTTGCTTCTCTTCTTTTCACAGCTATTTGTAAAGCCTCCTCAGACAGCCATTTTGTTTTTTTGCATTTCTTTTGCATGGGGATGGTCTTGATCGCTGTCTCCTGCACAATGTCACAAACCTCTGTCCATAGTTCATCAGGCACTCTATCAGATCTAGTCCCTTAAATCCATTTCTCACTTTCACTGTATAATCATAAGGGATTTGATTTAGGTCATACCTGAATGTTCTAGTGGTTTTCCCTACTTTCTTTAAGTCTGAATTTGGCAATTAGGAGCTCATGATCTGAGCCACAGTCAGCTCCCGATCTTGTTTTTGCTGCCTGTATAGAGCTTCTCCATCTTTGGCTGCAAAGAATATAATCAATTGATTTCAGTGTTGACCATCTGGTGATGTCCATCTGTAGATTCTTCTCTTGTGTTGTTGGAAGAGGGTGTTTGCTATGACCAGTGTGTTCTCTTGGCAAAATTCTATTAGCCTTTGCCATGCTTCATTCCATATTCCAAGGCCAAATTTGCCTGTTACTCCAGGTGTTTCTTGACTCCTACTTTTGCATTCCAGTCCCCCATAGGACATGAATTTGAGTGAACTCTGGGAGATGGTGATGGACAGGGAAGCCTGGTGTGCTGCGATTCATGGGGTTGCAAAGAGTCGGACACGACTGAGCGACTGAACTGAACTGAACTGATATATATGCATATGCTTCAATATTTACAGATTGATACATAATTTGTCATAGATAATAACATATTTCCCTAGGAGATTAATTTCTGTTCAATATTAATAATAATAAAATATGATTGAAAATATAGAGTTTTATATATTTGTGTATGTGTGTGCTTGAGGACGTATCATAACTTGGGAAAACTTCAGCAATTTCCATAAATAAAAACAAATAAATAAATATTTATAATTAAAACAAGCATAGATTCAGGTCTGTAGATTCTTGAAGTAAGAAAAATACACATTTAATTTAGATCTTAATAGGATCAAGTATTATGAAGGGTGCTTATGAAAAGGTGATTACTGTGCTACATATCACAGCAAAAGGCAGACCTTGACACTCATCCAGCATCAGAGAGATCTATACCAACAAGAAACGGCCCAGATGTGCTCTGCAGAGTTCAAAGTTCTTGCTTTGGCTTCTGGTCCTGAGATGGGACAACTGGTGTTCCTTGGCCTGGTGGGAATCATTGATCCTCCTAGAACTGGTGTAGAAGAAGCTGTTACAGCACTTATTGTCTCGGGAGTGTCAATTAAATTGATTATTGCAGTCTCACAGGAGACTGCAGTTGCCATTGCTAGTCATCTGGGATTATATTCCAAAACCTCCCAGTCAGTCTCCAAAGAACTAGATGCAATGGATGTCCAGCAGCTTCCACAGGTAGTGTCAAAGG
The DNA here is from genome assembly GCF_029407905.1 of Bubalus kerabau. Classification (NCBI taxonomy): domain Eukaryota; kingdom Metazoa; phylum Chordata; class Mammalia; order Artiodactyla; family Bovidae; genus Bubalus; species Bubalus kerabau. The sequence continues at coordinate 95,806,284 of NC_073625.1, forward strand.
TGGCACTAGTGGTAAAGAACTTGCCTGCCAATGCAGGAGACAGAAGAAACGTTGGTTGGATCCCTGGGTTGGGACGATCTACTGGAGGAGGAAATCACAACCCACTCCAGTATTCTTGCCTGGAAAATCCCATGGACAGAGGAGCCTGCCGAGCTACAGTCCATGGGGTTGCAAAGAGTTGGACATGACTGATTAAGTATTAGATAAAAGATTATGTATTAGACTGAAGAAACAGATAAAACAAGCAGTTCTCAGATTTCTGAAGTTTTACACTTGCATCTTGTCCACTGGGGGTTGAAGAAAAGGACAAGCAGGGAGCTACTCCATAAAGTCATTCAGGAATTCAGACTTCTGCCTTGAAGTTTATCTACCATCATCTTGAGCAAAAGTTAGAAAACTAGGATCCATGGAAAAATTTTGGCCCAAATCTAATTTTGTATGTCATCTGGGCAAAGAATGATTTTTGCATTTTTAACAGCTATTAAAAAAAAAAGAATATGACAAGCAAATCATTTACTCTCTGGACTTTTCAGGAAAAACAAAATTCCCAATCGCAGCTCTAGATCCTTGGTACCTTCAAATAAAGTCTCTGTATCCAGCTGGCAGATAAGGAAAATGAGACCATAGAGGGCTGTAATAGAGGTTTAGGGGACAGATCTGGATATGACATTCATCATTTCCACTCACATACTAATGGCCTTACATGTTTAAAGGAGCCCCACCTCAATTTAAAGCATAGTTGTAAGCACAGCCTCTCTTTAGACACGGATGAAAAAGGACTATGACTTAAAGAATTATTAGAGATGCTTCACTGATAGGGAAAGATTTTTTTTTAAACTTGTTATAATCCCAATTGAAGTTAAAGATGCTCAAAGTCTTGTCTGACTCTTTGAAACACCATGGACTATACAGTCCATGGAATTCTCCAGGCCAGGATACTGGAGTGGGTAGCTGTTCCCTTCTCCAGGGGATCTTCCCAACCCAGGGATGGAATCCAGGTCTCCCACATTGCAGATGGATTTTTTACCAGCTGAGGCACAAAGGAAACCCTTTTTTAAATTTTTTATAAGAGAAGGCAGAGGAACCAGAGATCAAATTGCCAACATCTGTTGGATCATCAAAAAAGTTCCAGAAAAATATCTATTTCTGCATTATTGACTACACCAAAGTCTTTGACTGTGTGGATCACAACAGACTGTGGAAAATTCTTAAAGAGATGGGAATACCAGGACACCTGACCAGCCTCCTGAGAAATCTGTTTGCAGGTCAAGGAGCAACAGTTAGAACTGCACATGGAACAAAAGACTGGTTCCAAATCAGGAAAGGAGTATGTTAAGGCTATATATTGTCACCCTGCTTATTTAACTTATATGCAGGGTACATCATGCGAAATGCTGGGCAGGATGAATCACAAGCTGGAATTTAGATTGCTGGGAGAAATATCAATAACCTCAGATATGCAGATGACACCACCTTATGGCAGAAAGAGAAGAGGAACTAAAAAGCCTCCTGATGCAAGTGAAAGAGGACAGTGAAAAAGTTGGCTTAAAACCCAACATTCAGAAATCTAAGATCGTGGCATCTGGTCCCATCACTTCAGGGCAAGTAGATGGGGAAAAAATAGAAACAGTGAGAGACTTTTAATTTTGAGGGTTCCAAAATCACTGCAGATGGTGACTGCAGCCATGAAATTAAAAGACACTTGCTCCTTGGAAGAAAAGTTATGACCAACCTAGACATCATATTAAAAATCAGAGACATTACTTCATCAACAAAGGTCCGTCTAGTCAAGGCTATGGTTTTTCCAGTGGTCATGTATGGATGTGAGAACTGGACTCTAAAGGAAGATGAGTGCCAAAGAATTGATGCTTTTGAACTGTGGTATTGGAGAAAACTCTTGAGAGTCCTTTGGATTGCAAAGAGATCCAACTAGTCCATCCTAAAGGAAATCAGTCCTGAATATTCATTGGAAGGACTGATGTTGAAGCTGAAACTCCAATATTTTGGCCACCTGATGTGAAGAACTGACTCATTGGGAAAGACCTTGATGCTGGGAAAGATTGGAGGTGGGAGGAAAAGGGGACAACAGTGATGAGATGGTTTGATGGCATCACCAACTTGACGGACATGGATTTGAGTAAGCTCTAGGAGTTGGTGCTGGACAGGGAGGCCTGGTGTTCTGCAGTCCACGGGGTTGCAAAAAGTTGGACATGACTGAGCGACTTAACTGAACTGAACTGATAATAATACCAACTACTGGGTAACAAAACTTAAAATGGAAACATTTGAAAAATATATAATAGAAAATAATTAAATGTTGATTTGCAAAAAAAAAGTTAACCAGAAAGCACAAGATTGTCCGGGTTACAAACAGGCAATTGTGGTTAGTGGCATTTTTTTTTTCCTCAATAAATATTCAATACAATCCAATAGTAAATTATTCTAACCCTTGAACACAAAATCTCTGGAAATATAATGCACATTGGTTGGCTTGTCAAAATGGAAATTATATCTTTCATACTCCATATGAAAAGTGGAACTGAGATTATCTGCCCCAAATATACGTTGAATAAAATTGTTTACTAGATTCTTCATGCTCAGGTATCTACCATCATATTATCTAACAATTTTATAAAAATAATTTTAAAATAAGTTCTAAATTAACACAGAGAGAAATGAGCAGTGTTTTATAAACATTGAATATAAGCCTAAATATATATAGAAAAAATGAAAAAAATTACACATCACTAGACCGTGATTCTTATGTAAACTATAAGTCACTTATCTTTGGGCTTTAGTGGAAATCATTAGTCATGACTATCTGAGAAAAATCTCCCTCCTTACCCTGTCAAGATGTTCTTTTTCCTTACTGTCATGATTGTTTTTTATCTGCTTCTATACACATTGATTCATGGTGGACAACAGCAGGCAGCTTACTCTCTTTATTCAGTGCCAGGATATTAATTAAAGAAAATTATCTTCCTGTCTGAAACTGTTTAACATTCAGTATTTAAAGCAAGAGGAATAGTTGACTACATAGATTTCATCAGTAATATCTCTTCTTCTGGTTATATATGCCACAATTTATATTACCTGCACTTGTGAAATAGAAAATGTAGGGATAGGAAATCTGTTAATGTTTTTTTCAGAAGCTCTTTGCAATGCCTTTCATAAAGTGCTCTTTGCAGACTGTCTGCTTCATCTGTGATGGGAATGATTTTATTCATCTCCTTCATTCTTCAATACTATCAAAAACATGATATAGGGAAAATAGTATCTTGGATGTGAAATGTTACTTGCAAAAATTGCCTGTATTTCTCATCCTCCCTTCCTTTGAGAATTGTTTCCTCTTTCAGTTATTAGGAAACTCCAGGTTTGTTACATCAGAGCAATTACACTGTATCTGTTTGATATACTCCAGGAGTTTGTTGTTAAACTGTTCCATGCTCTTTTGCATGTGGATTAAACACACACCCTTTCTCTCATACCCAAGCTGTATCATCTGATTGTCACCATATAGCCTCCACATCTGGCATCCAGTAAAAGCAATGAGGTGAAAAACTCAGGGAATCTATCTTACTAGAATTTTTGGACATAAAATATCCTTAAAGCTGCCAATCTGGTTCTTTCGGCCATTACTCCTCAATGACTGTGGAAACACTCATTACAGATTTTTTTTTTTTTTTTCCTGTGAAGGAAAAAAGAAAAAGATTCTGCTTCATAAAGCCCTTGACTTTCTCTCCTAAATCTTGCAAAGGAGAGATTCTCCTTTGACTGCCATCATCTCCTGTGGATTGCAATTTGCCACATTGCAAAATTACACTGTGACTCTTCGAAGGGCTTGTGCATTCCCATGCTGTTTTGTGAATCGGTTCTCAGCTATCAGCTTTGTGTGTGTAGTGATGTCACACCATGCACTCCTGAAAAGTTGTTACAAGCCACATCCTTATGGATTCTGTTTATGGATTCTGTACAATTTATCTAGAGAAAGCCTGTGGAAGAATATGATCAGACTTTAAATCAAAGAAAAGAAGCACTATGAAGATTTTCTTCAATACACTGCTAGCTCTGTGTGAAACTAATAGGGACAAGTAGTCTGTGAAATCTGTGCTACTGAGTTGAAAAGCTTTGCTAGAGTTGCTTAAACCTATAACATTCATAAACATCTTTTAATAAGATTTTGATTCATGAAAATCTGACTGTCCTTTTTATAAGTATTCTTACAATGACGTCAACACAACCTATTCTGTTCCTATTAGTAAACATTACACATATAATATTTGAATTATATATATATATATATATCAGAGAAGGCAATGGCACCCCACTCCAGTACTCTTGCCTGGAAAATCTCATGGACGGAGGAGCCTGGAAGGCTGCAGTCCATGGGGTCGCTGACGGTCCTGCAAGACTGAACGACTTCACTTTCACTTTTCACCTTCATGCACTGGAGAAGGAAACGGCAACCCACTCCAGTGTTTTTGCCTGGAGAATCCCAGGGATGGGGGAGCCTGGTGGGCTGCCATCTATGGGGTCGCACAGAGTCGGACACAACTGAAGCGACTTAGCAGCATATATATATAAAAGGAAACGGCAACCGACTCCAACATTCTTTCCTGGAGAATCCCATGGACAGAGGAGCCTGGAGGCTTACATTCAATAGGGCTGCAAAGAGTCAGACACAACCTAGCGATTTAACAACGTGTGTGTGTGTGCGCACATGCATGCATGCCCAGTCGTTTCGGTCCTGCCCAACCCTTCGTGACCCCAAGGGCCATACCCCACAAGGCTCCTCAGTCCATGAGATTTTCCTGGCAAGAATACAGAAGTGGGTTGCCAAGCCCTTCTCCAGAGGACCTTCCTGACCCAGAGATCAAACCTGCGTCTGCTGTGTCTCCTGCATTGCAGGTGGACTTTTATCGCTGAGCCACCAAGGAAGCCCGTGTGTGTGTGTGTGTGTGTGTGTGTGTGTATACACTACTTTGAACTACCCTTGGTGGAATCATAATTCCAGTTCTAGAAGCATTAAACCTGTTCATACCAGAAAAATGTCTGTACAGGAAGAAGTTGTCAGAGTCACTTTTATAAATATTAGCTTATCTTTCCAGAAATAAACAACATCCTGGGTCATAAGTATTCGATTTTAAGAAATCTGAAATTGCTACTAAAATAGTTCAATTGCTTAGGAGTTTAGTGAATGATCTAAATTACAGACAACAAAATTCAAATAAAAATTTTATCATTGAATAAAAGACTAGTTTGATATTGATGAGATTCAACTTAATAGCTGAAAAACCAAACCTTGTGGTCTCTTTTCTAAAGTAACACAGTGGACATAGGAGAGATTGGAAACTAGTCAGAGTAAATTGGGATAAATGAACAGATATGGTTAAAATAACACACAATTTTGGGACTTGGTCTAGGTAATAAAATTATAAAATAGAGCTATGACAATAGGAGGGTAAGTTATCTACTTTATGGGTAACTTTGCAATGAGTGGGGGAGAGAATAATAAGTACAAAATTTTTCCCCAGTAATTCTCAATAAAAGGCTTAGAACCTCAACTTAATGTGATGTTTAACCTGAAAGGGTCTATGATACAAATAATAAATACATATCAGAGTAATTGCTAACCATAGCACTTTTTTTCTTTTTAAAAAGGATAATTGTTTTACTGTACTGTGTTGGTTTCTGCTATATATCAACATGCATCAGCCATAAGTATATATATGTCCCCTTCCTCTTGAACAACCCTCCCACCTCCCCCCCATCCCACTTTTTTGGGTTGTCATAGAACCCCAGTTTGAGTTCCCGGTGTCATACAGAAAATTCCCACTGGCTCTCTGCTTTACATATACATATAGTATATGTTTTTTATGAAGTGTTGATGTGCCAGACATTCAGGAAAGTGTTGTAAATATTATTTAATTCACATATACAGACTAAAAGTTATCATATGTACTAATATTGTTACAAATGAAAAACCACAAGCTAAGAAAGGATAAATAAATTCCCTTAAGAACCAAAACCTGTGAGTGGTAGAACCAGGAGTCCAAATGAAGTTTGAGTCCAAAGCCACTGTTCTTAATACTTAAAACTCTGAGTTCTTCCTCTAAAGTTCGAAATGGATATAACCTTTGTGATTAAAAGAACATAGCTATTCAAGCTTCCCCCAAGCATTCCTTAATAAAGCTGAGCAGCAAAGTGTGACCTGTTTCATTGGCTCAAGGGGGTAAAAATAAATAGATAGATGGATCAGTTCAGTTCAGTTCAGCCTCTCAGTTGTGTCCAAATGTTTGCGACCCCAAAGACTGCAGCATGCCAGGCCTCCCTGTCCATCACCAACTCCCAAAGCTTGCTCAAACTCATGTCCATCATCAGTGATAGATCGATAAATAAATGCATAGATAAGTATTCCAGTTCATATCACCTGAAGGGGAGTCTTTTGGGGATCTAAAAGACAAAGTGAGTAATACAGATTTTAAGGATAGAAATGAAAAAAAAAAAAAAGATGAATTTCATGTTGTGATGAGAAAAGATGAGAGGCACAATGTAAAGTAGCTGGAGATAAATAAGAAGTACACTGAGAAAACAGCAGGTGGAAGACAGCTCTTACAAAGTGAATGAGACACAGCAAGCTGATTTCTGAACATACAGCTTTGTGTGAAATCTAACTATGAAGGGGAAAAGGGGAATGAGAAATGAAGACATCACTACAAATAAAGGAGATTAAGCTAAAGGGGAATAAAATGGAAGTTAACTAGAGACTGAAGCTAAGTTTTTGATTCAAAATAAGAAATATAACTCAGAAATCAAGTAACAGAAAAGAGCCACTTTGGGAGAGCTGAAGGTAGAAAAGAAAAACCCTTAAATAAACTACACAAAGTCACATAGCTATGGATCAAGTAGTTCTTGAAGCAGGATCGTGTAACCTAAGCAGCATCACCAGAAAGAAGGCATAAAAATGTGATTTATTGTTCTTTGAGAAAAGAAAAAAATACAATGTCAGTACAAGAAAAAATCATATGAAAAGAAAATACTATGAAAGAATGAACCAGTTTTGGAGTTCTTCATAATGATTAATAAAGGGAAATGCATAAAAAAAGAGGGAATATGATATTTTACAACTATTTCTTTAATTGATCCCACTATGTGACTCTATTAGAATGGGTATGCTCAAAATTATCATATTTAGTTTTTCTCAATCTATATTTGACTTAAAATTAATGCTAAAGAAAAAATAACAAATTGTATTTGTTAGAATAGATAAATTTTGTGTACATTTATAAGATATATGAATTGGGAGGCAATTCAAAGTAGAAGTATTGATAAAAAACGAGTGGATTGAAAGTGACCTAGGGAGAAAAATATTGAAAATCAGATTTAATATTATAAATATCACTAATTCATATGTTTTTTCATTCATTTATTTGACATAATTCCAAAAGCAATCTATAATCATTTTTAAAATTTTAGAAAATACTCTTCACAGCAGCAATACAAACCCAGAGGCATGACATGGCGTTCCCAAGACCACCCACTCAAGTACACCTGTATATCCTTGCAAGCTGCCTTCAGTAGTTTGTCAATGTGGTGAGGATGTCTTCCTGGATCATCACTTTGGGGCCATGAACTTAAATGCCCCTAGATCAACTTCCAGAATGTTAATTCACCAATAGCCATTCATCATAAGACCAAGTTGCTCCATGATAAATTTGACAAATTATTAACTCTCCCAGAATGTGTACCCATTAACCAGTTATGAAGCCGGTAGCAATCCCTACTCACCCAAGGCCACTCAGTTTTCAATGTTAGTTTAGATATTGCAATTTATTTTGGACTTTGAATTTTAGGTTTAGAATATATCATTTATGTTGAAGAATTTTAAAACTTTGGAGTGAGTCTCTTACAAAACATTTTCAATCAGGTCTACAATGAGTAAATGCAGAGGCATTGTGTAGGGAATTGTGTATCTTTATTACATTCAGGAGGCTTTCCTGGTGGCTGAGTGAGTAAAGAATCTGCTTGCAATGTGGGAGACGGGTGTTCAATCACTGGGTTGGGAAGAGCCCCTGGAGGAGGGCATGGCAACCCACTCCAGTATTCTTGCCTGGAGAATCCCCATAACAGAGGAGCCTGGGGGTCTACAATTCATGGGGTAGCAATGAGTTGGACACAACTGAGCGACTAAGCACAGCACACATTACATTCAGATAGCCATAGGAACTAAACCTGGATTCGTATAAATCATAAAACTGAATTAAAAGAATTTGCAACCTAAAACTTCCATGGTTGCTCAGCTATAAAGAATTTGCCTGCAATGCAGCATACCTTGGTTCAATCCCTGGGTCAGGAAGCTCCCCAGGATAAAGGAATAGCAACCCACTCCAGTATTTTTGCCTGGAGAGTCCCATGGACAGAGAGAGGAGTCTGGCAGGCTACAGCTCATGGGGTTGCAAAAAGTTGGACACGACTGAGCAACTAAAACCTTCACTTTTTTCACAACCTAAAATAAAAATAGTTTACAAATATGAGATATGCAGGCTCTTTGTGACACACAAAATTAATGTTACACACGTCATGTTATTTCTACTAGAATTGTTTGATCTGTATATATTTATAAAAAAATAAATAAAAGCATTTGAGCTCCATCAATCAGTAGCTGTTTTCAGCAATAGTTGGCTACACAGAGAAAAGACATAAGCATGTACATTTCAAATTCCTGAATACTCTTTAAATGCTTAGCGTTTTATATACAGATGGGTAAATTTTTCCTTAATTGCAATTCAGACTGACATGGATGCGTGAAAACAGACACTCAGGTGAAAGTCCCACTTGGTGGTCTGAGCAATAATTGGTCTTTGTGCACATCTTTATGGTGTACACAATCAAGTTTGCATAAATTAGGCTCAGTATTATTTCTTGGTTCAGTGGTATTAACAAATTGCTATCATAGAATTGATTCATTAGATTATATATTTGGGAACTACATTTAGAAGAATGTGGGCAAATTGAGCATAAGTATTAAAAAGCCTGCAAATTTAAAATTAGCTATCACTATCTTGGAGGAGGGAGCAGCATATTATAGATACATAATGTTTTTTCTCTTTTATAGTTCTGTAGATTCAATCAATGCCCACTAAATTTTCTTAAATCATAAAGATAACTACTCACAATAACAAAAATTAGAATATTACAAATATGGAAATTTGGTGCAACCACTACGGAAACTAATATGGAGGCTCCTCACAAAATTAAAAATAGAATTACCATATGATCCAACAATTTTACTTCTGGGTATTTTTTTGAGTGAAAAAAACCCCACTATCTCAAAAAGATATCTGCAACCCCCATGTTCATTGCAGCATTATTATACAAAAGCCAAGAAATGAAAGAAAAGTATCCATCAAGGATGAATGTATAAAGAAGTGTGATATATACATATGATGGACTATTATTCAGTCACAAAAAGAAGGAAATCCTGCCATTTGCTATAACATGAGTAGGCTTCAAGGGCATTAGGCTAAGTGAAAGAAGTTAAATATAGAAAAACAAATACCATATGATTTAACTTATATGTGGAATCTAAAACAAAAGGAACTCATAGATACAGAGAACAGATTGGTGCTTGCCGGAGGTGGAGGGTAGAGGGTGGGCAGAATAAGCAAAGATAATCAAAAGGTACAAACTTCCAGTTAAAAGACAAAAAATCCTGGGAATGCAATATATACCCTGGGTGAATATAGTTAACAATAATGTATTGTGTACTGAAAGTCACTAACACACACAAAAAATATTTGCAACCGTGCGTGGTGTGGATGTTAACTACATCTATTGTGGTGATCTTTTTGCAATATTTATATAAATCAAGTCATTATGTTTTACATCTAAAACAAATACAATGTTATATGTCAATTTTTAAAAGAGTGTTATGAGCCTATAGTTCATGGGAGGGTGAAAGTGCTCTAAATCCTCAACATTCATAGTAAGAAGTAGAACATGTCTGTAATTTATAAAATAAGAAATACAAATTTAAATGTTGTACTTAAGGTAATGACAATCATCAGAATAACTAGAGAGATTTATTCTGATTGGAAGGTGTCAAGAGGGTAGAAGTGGTGAAATATAGTGTAAATAGATTCATTTACTCAATGAATATTTCTAGTTACTACTTAAAGTTGTTAAGTCAAGCAACAAAGTTATAAAAATTGATAAAGACTGGTAACTAAGAAATCCAGTTTGTTTAAAGAATGTAGAAAATAGGCAAGAGTGCTGTTCACATCTTAGCAACCAGAAAAAAAAGCAAGGTGATTTACAAATCCATATCTTTTCTTGAACCTATCACATAGCTGAGGTCACAGGGCAATCAACTAGCCTGAAATCTAAAGAGAAGTACAAACTGTCAAGGAGAGATGTAGTCGCATAATTTAGGTTGCTGGGGCAGAGCCAGAGACAAATACAGGACTGTCATAAAAGGGAGTTAAAGACTTTTTACTAATAAACTTCTCAAGGTTTAGCGTCAGCTAGTATTTAGAGTTTAGATACAGCCTATATATTGAAACAATCCATCAAAGAGTTAAAATATTTATGATTAATATGTTAAAGGCCCTGGTAGAAAATGATGGACAACACACATGAACAAGTGGAAAATTTTAGCAAAAAGATGGAAACTATACAAAGTAATCAATTGGAATTTCTAACAGTGATGAAAAATATAAAACAACAGATCTAAAATTCTCAGAGAACCTTAGAGTAAATACTCTGCCCCCAAAAAATGAACCTAAAATCCTCCTATGCAAACATCTAGAAACCAAGATAAAGAAAAAGAATGAGGACACTGACAATACTCTAGGCAAGAAAAAGGAGTAAACACAAATTACCAACATCAATTAGGAAACAGAACATAACAACATATCTATAGACATTTAATTTAGAGTCTGCCTGCAGTGCAGGAGACTCAGGTTCGATCCCTGGGTTAGGAAGATCCCCTGGAGAAGGAAATGGCTACCCACTCCAGTATTCTTGCCTGGAAAATCCGGTGGATGGAGGAGCCTGGCAGGCTACAGTCCATGGGGTCGCAAAGAGTCAGACACGACTGAGCAACTTCTCTTTCTACTTTCTCTTAATTTAGCAGAGGAATTTTACAAAACTTAATAGGAGAATGTTACCAAAAAGTTATATAACTTTGATGAGATAAACATGTGTGTGTAATCTCAATAGTTTTACCCATTTAAATATATCAAATTTGTATTAAAAAATTACAGAAGCAGGAGCAAAATTCTAGGCCTATGTGACTTCTCTGGCAAACTCTAACACATATTTAAAGATGAAATCATACCAATCTTATGAAAACTTTCAGAAAACTAAAAATGGAACATATTTCAACTCATCTAAAGAAGCAAAAATTGCCCTGACATCAAAACCAAATACTAAGATAAAGACTGTGAAAAAAGAAAATTACAATCCAAGATCCCTATGAAATAAAAATGCCGAAACCCTCAATAAAACATTAGCAAATCAAATCCAACAATATACAGAAAATGGTAAATATATGATGATCAGATAGGGTTAATCCCAGGAATGCAGGGCTGGTCCAAAATTCTAAAATTGGTGATTGCTTTCCCCCATTTCAATAGATAAGGGAGCAAAGAAAAATTCATTTCAGTAAATGCAGTAAAAGCATTTATTCCCCAGTTGCATATTTCATCAATCAGCATGCCCACATTATATTGATAAGTGAAAAAGGCAATTTCCAGAATTTCATATATATATATATATGTTTATAGGTATATAGGTATATACAGCTATAGGTATATAGATATATGTGTACCTATACACACAATGATCCTGACAGATTAAATGGGTGGGTGTAATTGTGTATATCAGAAAATATCTTGCATATTAATAATGACTGCATCTGAGGATGTCAGATCAGATTTTGGAAGCTACATGAGAAATCAGGAATCTTGTACTTTTTTCTTTGTATACCTCTGTGCAGTGTAAATTGTTTTATAGCAGATTCATTACCTATATAATCAGTTTTAATATAAAGTCTATAATTATGACTGCCTGTTAAGTGACATATTCTAAAGAAGCTGTGCATTAATGCAGAGAAAGTTTCTAAGTGAATATCTTGGAGTTGCTCAAAACTTGCTGCCGGCAGATTTTTCTCCCCACTGCTGCTGGAGCATTAATTGGCACTTGGAATAGATGATTAACTGACTCTTGTGAATGCTTTATCCTGTGGAGAGAGTTATGGCTGAGAATTAAAGCCCCTTGTGATATAGGTAAGGATGAAACTGGAATAGTAACCATTCCAGGTTTCATAGAAAATTATTCCTCTTTACTGATTATACACAGTTGCATCTCATTCTCACAATGGGTGGTTTCTTTTATAAAATGTGAAAATGGGTTATTTTGTAAATAATGTAACATTGTGAATAGCCTCAAAGAAAACTTCAGAGAGAACTGAGGGATATGTGTGTGTTCTTTGGAAGGAATGATGCTAAAGCTGAAACTCCAGAACTTTGGCCACCTCATGTGAAGAGTTGACTCATTGGAAAAGACTCTGATGCTGGGAGGGATTGGGGGCAGGAGGAGAAGGGGATGACAGAGGATGAGATGGCTGGATGGCATCACCGACTCGATGGACGTGAGCCTGAGTGAACTCCGGGAGTTTGTGATGGACAGGGAGGCCTGGTGTGCTGATATTCATGGAGTCGCGAAGAGTCAGACACGACTGAGTGACTGAACTGAGGGATATGTAAGAGTGAAGAAGACATTTGACATAACCGCTGTTTCAAAAGGTCCTTCAGAAGAGAGGGCTGGGGTGGGAGGGGGTCAAAGGAAAGACTAAGGGGATTCAATTGTAAGAGCTTATCACTCCAGTGTTTTCAGTTGATTTTATTCATTTTGTGTTTGGAGTTCTCCATAATGTTGTATTCATAGAGAGTGTTCCACTGCAAAAGAAAGTCTACCAAATCCATTTTTAAAATAATTAAGTCTTGGGTGTTCCCTCTACCTCATTTTCTGTCTCTTATAATTCAAGCTGTTCACATATGTTGCCTTTATATAGAAATAATTCAAGAAGTTGTTAAATTTATTTATACATTATATTTATTATGCTTATGCATTCAATTACAATTAATTTTAAACTCGATGAGTACCATTTATGTTAAAGTTCTATTGTTTTTAATTGAAAAAAGAATGCATGCTCAGCTAATAATAAAAATTCAAACTATTAAAAATATAATTTGTATAATCTATAACATAATTATTCCTCTCTGCCTAAGTCCCTCCACCTTTTCCTAAAATGCAATCTTACAACATTTTTATGAATGTACCTTTAGAAATTTTATATACACATACAAACCCATGTATATGTAGATATAAATATTATGAATATGAATAGCCATTTACAAAATTTAAATGGTTGTATTCAACATTCTATCTGCCTTTTCTAACCAAACATCTTAGAAATTGTTTCATGTCTTGTGCTCAGTAGCTCAGTCATGTTCGATTCTTTTCGACTCCATGGACTGTGGCCTGCCAGGCTCCTCTGTCCATGGGTTTCCAGGCACGAATACTGGAGTGGGTTACCATTTCCTTCTCCAGGGTATCTTCCCAACCCAGGAATCGAACCCTCATCTTCTGTGTCTCCTGCATTGGCAGGCAGATTCTTTACCACTACACTACTTGGGAAGCCTGTTGTTTCATAATAAAACATGAATTTAAAACTACAGTGTATATCATTGCTTGCACTATAATTTAATCATAATTTTAACTGATCAAAGAATTTTTTTTAAACTTAGCTGAATAAATTAAGCTCATGTTGGTCAATTTTAGTAATCTGCTATTAAAAATCATGTTATTAGTTTGTTATCATTTATTCCAACAATGCTGCTTAGCAAATGACCTCCAATTAAAAGACTTAAAAACAAACTTAAACCTATGATCATTTAATATTGTTTATGAAAATACAGTTTAGATGAGCCATTCTTCTAGCCTTAATTAAACTCATTCATCTGTCTGCAATCAGTCAAAAGTTGAGGAAGTTGTCTTTTTGTTCTTAAGTCATCTGATGTGTTTATCACTGGAGGTTGGCTGGATTTTGTCTCTTGCAGGTGGTCTTTGATGGGAACAACTGGGATGACTAGGAAGGTAAGAAAATCTAAATTTTCTTCTACATGTCTCTCACATCCCGTTCCACATTAAATAGTTTTAGTTTCATGCAGGAAATACTCATTCAGTGATTCTGAGGATACTAATTGGAATTGTTTTCAATGTTTATGGCTACATTATCTTTTCCCTTGAATCAGTCATTTTGTTCATCTTGTTGTTTTCAGTCACTCAGTTGTGTCCAACTCTTTGTGACCCCATGGACTGCAGCACATCAGGCTTCCCTGTCTTTCACCATCTCCAGGAGCATGCTCGAACTCATGTCCATCGAGTCAGTGATGCCATCCAACCATCTTGTCCTATGTCATCCCTTTGGGTCTTCCCTTTCATGCTAATGGTTTTACTAAGAGGCTGAGTCCTGGTTGTTTAAAGTAAAAAGTGAAGTCACTTAGTTGTGTCTGACTCTTTGTGACCCCATAGACTATAGAGTCCATGGGATTCTCCAGGCCAGAATAATAGAGTGTGTAGCCATTCCTTTTTCTAGGGGTTCTTCCCAACCCAGGGACTAAACCCAGGTACCTCACAGTGCACGAGGCTTCTTTACCAGCTGAGCTACCAGGTAAGCTGCCTCGGTTGTTTAGTTGTATTTATTAATGTTCCCTGATGGCTCAGAAGGTAAAGAATCTGCCTGCAATGCAGAAGACCTGGATTCTATCCCTAGGTCAAGGAACGGCCCTGGAGAAGGGAATACTCACTCCAGTATTCTTGCCCGGAGAATTTCATGGACAGAAGAATCTGATGGTCTACAGTTGATGGGGTTGCAAAGAGTTGGACACGATAGAGTGACTAAAACTATTTTTTTTGTTTACACTATTAATGAAGTGTGATCTTAGAATAGATATCTGGCAAAGGATAATATTAGATAGGTAACAAACAAATCTGCCTCTTGAATGGGAGTGTGAATTATTTGTTTATAACTAAAACAGATACTTTAACAGGCAGGGCTCACAAGTAGGAATGAAAAGAAAAGAAGGCAGACAAAATGAACAGATACCAACTGCCACTTAGGGCTTTACTCTGGAAAGGTGAGGCAGTTCCGTATATTTTACTGTGCTACCAAGTTGTCTTCTTATCTCACCATATTTTTTTCCTTGTCTGTTGAAGAGGTTCAACTGACACCTCACTCTGTTCACTACACTATTAGGGCAGACACTTTCTAATTTCTTCTAAATATATTAATTTATCTATAAATTCATTTAATAGGAGTTCTCAAGATTTGTACTGTGGGCAAGAATTGGTGCTCAATTTATAGACAGTAAAAGAAAAATTACCCTAAGAGCCAAGTGAATTTAATATAGCTCTTTCATGAATTAATTTGATGCTACCCTCTCCCATTCACCCCCCATATGAAGCTTTTTAGGTTCTTGACTTAGAAGTTCATGGAGGCTTCTTTGAGAAGAGGCTCAAGTATTCCTAGTGATTTGGACCATTATTTGCTCTGATTTCTTCCCCATTCACATGTTTTCTGCTGTCAGTATTGCTGAAATAACTCAAAATTTCCTATGGCAAACTTTGTTATACTCTAACACTGTTATAGCTGAAAAAGAATTATGATTATTAATTAGCACCATTTCTGTGTAATTTCTATTTTAAAATGAATTTGAAAAAGTGGGAGAGAGATGTCCTTACTTTTCCATTAGGAGCTAAAAATATGTAATTAATTATGTAATGGAATGATTTTTAATTTTTTTTAATTGGAGGATAATTGCTTTACAATATTGTGATGGTTTCTGACATATATCAACATGAATCAGCCACAGGTATACATATGTCCCTTCCCTCCTGAAACTCCCTCCCATCTCCCCATCCCACCCCTCTAGGTAGTCACAGAGCACTGGGCTGGGCTCCCTGTGTCACACAGCATGAAAGCATAGAGAACAGACTAATCAAAAAGCTAATTCTGAATGGTAATTTTTCCTCGGTATATTTTCTCATGGATAATCTATTTCCTATCCTCCCATTTGTCAGTGGCAAATGAGATCTGCCATAATCTGTATTTTTCCATTAGAAAGCAAATAGATTTTAATTCTCATAAACAACATTTTTAGTAATATTAAAGGAAGTATAAAATCTGATCTTAATTGCCTAAGATTTCCAAACTTGATGACATAAATTATGATCTAATTATAGAAATAGATTTGTCAAATCTATAGAATGATGGATATCATCTCTCATATCTTAATGTTTGTATGTATAAAATATCCTTATATCTAAAAATGTTTCTCTCTTTAAAATAACTGCCAATCTGGAGTCAGTCCAGATTAAAAATCACTTAATTTTTAATCAATCAGATCTGACAAAATTAAGTATTGTTACCATTCTCTTCGGAAATGACCATTAAGACATATCATGCCTCTCTCTAATAAACTTGTAACAGATACAAAATTGCTTCTAGGAATGCCTCATAGAATTCCATTTCTAAACTGGACAGCTGGTAAGAAAACAGGTCTCTGTCATCTTAGAATAGATCATTTATTTTCAACACTCTGAAGAGATTACCCCTTTGGCAACCAAACACTTTTTGCCATCTGCAGCAGGTGAAAAACAGAGACAGTTTGTGAAATTCTGGTGCATTTCAGTGACCACAAGAAATATTTGCAGAAAAATGTTTTCTCTCATTTTAGTGGAAATTTTATATATTTTTAGTAAATGTTCCCTCCCCATGATTTCTGTTAAGATATCATCTCTTTTCCAAGTATGTTACTATTTTTCTTCTCAGAGATGTCCAATATGGTGTCAGGAATTAGCCATTAATGTAGGCATAAATCATACCAAAGTTATTCAATAAGCATGTTTCAAACTGCAATTTCTGCTTTAAGTCCCATTATTATCTTATATCAATTTCATTAATATTCAGAAGATTCAGTTCTCTTTCAGATGTCACTGTTTTTCTGTCCATCTTCTTGTTCTCTCCTTCAGTTAAACTCTCAAATCTATGTAAGCATTGTACACTACACATACAGGCTAACAAAGACTCCTAGTCATCATAAATGTTTCAGGTAATAAGAAATTTTGTGGATTTTCTACTTCCTAGATTGTCTATACTTTAATGCTACATTCAGGACCTTTTAGGTCTTATAATTTAAAGTATATGAACAGAACTTCTTACCTATAAATCATATATAATATATATATCAATATATATTTATAATTATCATATATTCATAGTTATTTATTATATAATAAATTATACTATAGACTCTTTGAGTTAGCACCTAATAATCTATCATTGAGATGGATGAATGGATACATGTTTTTCCAGAAGAAATCTAATTAACCAGACAAACCAATTGCTCTCAAGAAGATAACCATGGCTCCCTTCTGTAGTTGAGTCAGTGCCCAGAACATTAGAAGAAATATGGGAATTTTCATCAGCAATTATCAAACCATTTCTAAACTGATACAGACCTTTAGTCCAATAAAACACTTCTTAGAATTCCAGTTTGTTGAACTACTTGCATGGAGACAGGATACGATGGGTAGTCATGCCCCAATTTTTGTCCTTACTATCTCACTTTGAGACATGATTCACTGTTTCTGAACTCTTTGAGGACTGTAGATTACAGTTGTAAAAGTTGTATCTTGTGGGAAAAATTGATTATTTCTGATTACCATAGTTTGCATATTGTTTATATCACATCCAACTTGAATAAACTAAGGCAGCATATATTACTAAAATGTGTTTTACATTTGATCTTGAAACAATAATTCAGTTCAGTTCAGTTCAGTTCAGTCACTCAGTCCTGTCCAACTGTGTGACCTCATGGACTGCAGCACGCCTGGTCTCCCTGTCCATCACCAACTCCTAGAGTTTACTCAAACTCATGCTCGTTGAGTCGGTGTTGCCATCCAAACATCTCATCCTCTGTTGTCCCCTTCTCCTCCCGCCTTCAATCTTTCCCAGCATCAGGGTCTTTGTAATGAGTCAGTTCTTCACATCAAGTGATCAAAGTATTGGAGTTTCAGCTTCAACATCAGTCTTTCCAATGCATATTCAGGGCTGATATCCTTTAGGATGGACTGGTTGGATCTCCTTGAAGTCCAAGGGGACTCAAGAGTCTTCTCCAACACCATAGTTCAGAAACATCAATTCTTCGGTGCTCAGGTTTCTTTATAGTCCAACTCTCACATCCATACATGACCACTGAAAAAACCATAGCATTGACCAGATAGACCTTTGTTGGCAAAGCATTGTCTCTGTTTTTTAATATGCTGCCTAGGTTGGTCATAACTTTTATTCCAAGGAGTAAGCGACTTTTAATTTCATAGCTGCAGTAACCATCTGCAGTGATTTTGGACCCCTCAAATTTAAAGTCTGCCACTGTTTCCTCTGTTTCCTCATCTATTTGCCATGAAGTGATGGGACCGGATGCCAAGATCTTAGTTTTCTGAATGTTGAGTTTTAAGCCAACTTTTACACTCTCCTCTTTCACTTTCATCAACAGGCTCTTCAGTTCTTCTTCACTTTCTGCCATAAGGGTTGTATCATCTGCATATCTGAGGTTATTGATATTTCTCCCAGCAATCTTGATTCCAGCTCATGCTCCACCCAGCCCAGCATTACTCATGATGTCCTCTGCATATAAGTTAAATAAACACAGTGACAATATACAGCCTTGATATACTCCTTTTCCTATTTGGAGTCAGTATGTTGTTCCATGTTCAGTTCTAACTGTTGTTTCCTGACCTGCATACAGATTTCTCAACAGATAGGTCAGGTGATATTCCCATCTCTTTCAGAACTTTCCACCGTTTATTGTGATCCACACAGTCAAAAGCTTTGGCATAGTCAATAAAGCAGAATTAGATGTTTTTCTAGAACTCTCTTGCTTTTTTGATAATCCAGAGGATGTTGGCAATTTGATTTCTGGTTCCTCTGCCTTTTCTAAAATCAGCTCATGGTTGGAAGTTCACGGTTCACATATTGTTGAAACGTGGCTTGGAGAATTTTGAGCATTACTTTGCTAGCATGTGAGATGAGTGCAACTGTGCAGTAGTTTGAGCATCTGTTGGCATTGCCCTTCTTTGGGATTTAAATGAAAACTGACTGTTTCCAGTCCTGCGGCCACTGCCTCATTTTCCAAATTTCTTGGCATATTGAGTACAGCATGGTAACGGCATCATCTTTTAGGATTTGCAATAACTCAACTGGAATTCCATCACCTCCACTAGCTTTGTTCATAATGATGCTTCCTTCTTAAGGCATACTTGATTACACATTCCAGGATGTCTGGCTCTAGGTGAGTAATCACCACATCATGATTATCTGGGTCATGAAGATCTTTTGTTGTACAGTTCTTCTGTGTACTCTTGCCACCTCTTCTTAAAATCTTCTGTCTCTGTTATGTCCATACCATTTCTTTATTGAGCTCATCTTTGCATGAAATGTTCCCTTGGTATCTCTAATTTTCTTGAGGAGATCTCTAGTCTTTCCTATTCTATTGTTTTCCTCTATTTCTTTGCACTGGTCACTGAGAAAGGCTTTCTTATCTCTCTTTGCTACTCTTTGGAACTGTGCATTCAAATGGGTATGTCTTTCCTTTTCTCCTTTGATTTTCCCTTCTCTTCTTTTCACAGCTATTTGTAAGGCCTCCTCAAACAGCCACTTTGCCTTTTTGCATTTCTTTTTCTTGGAGATGGTCTTGATCCCTGTCTCCTGTACAATGTCATGAACCTCCATCCATATCAGGCACTCTGTCTAGCAGATCTAGTCCCTTAAATCTATTTCTCACATCCACTGTATAATCATAAGGGATTTGATTAAGGTCATACCTGAGTGGTCTAGTGGTTTTCCCTACTTTCTTCAAGTTAATTTTGAATTTGGCAATTTGGAATTCATGATCTGAGCCACAGTCAGCTCCCAGTCTTGTTTTTGCTGACTGTATAGAGCTTTTCCATCTTTGGCTGCAAAGAATATAATCAATCTGATTTTGGTGTTGACCATTGGTGATGCCCATGTGCAGACTCTTCTCTACATACTGAAACTATAATTCAGTATGGAATATTTCTGGAAAACAAAAATATCATAGATGATAATATTTAAGCTTTTCAAACATTTCAGTTTACAGTAAGTTCATGAAACATCAAACTCTGAAAATGGTAAATGATGTCAGCACACAAACTTCTTTATAGAAACAGCCAAGCTAGTGATGAAGGAAACAAATAATCTATTCTAGTAAATGCTGGAATGTAAGTGCCCAATGAATTAGTGAGCCCTGGAAATACATTATCACTGAGGACATCTGCTCAGCTCTGGCAGCCCAAAGACATTAAGGGTTTTCATGGCCTCTTGGCAAGAAGAATAGAAGCAAATCACAGGGTATAAGCACAGGAGGAGAGAACTCACCACCCACATACAATCTGAACATAATTTAACACATCATTGGATAAGGAAAAACAAAAACAATAAGCAAAATTCACCAGATAGCAGAAGATTCTCAGAATAAATAACTATCTAGTAAATCCTTGTTTAGTAGTTTTAGAGTCAGCATTTCTATCAGCATGGGCACAAAAACGCCAAGTCAAAAATTTAAAGCGTGTTAAGTTAGTCCAATTTTAGGGCAGTTGATTGAAACAAGCAGAAATTATTTCTAGAACACTGCATTTTAATACAATTCTCAAATGATTCCAACAAATAGTGTTTATAGTTATAAGAGCTCACAATTTACCAAAATCAACATACAAATGAAGAAATCAACCACAATCAATAAGAATCAGCAGAAAACAGATTCACACAAATTTGACAGTTAATCCTTGAAGATTTCATATGTTGAAATTATAAGCTATAAAGTATAAAAGAATTTTGAATGTTTAAAAAATATAAATATGATATTTAAAATAGAAAGAATGTAGACCAAGCTTATATAGGGAAACAATTTATTATAATTTTTAGTAATTAAAAAAAATAATTAAAATCCTAAAAAATGGTCATATCAAACTGCAGATTCAGTTCAGTTCAGTTCAGTCGCTCAGTCGTGTCCGACTCTTTGCGACCCCATGAATTGCAGCACGCCAGGCCTCCCTGTCCATCACCAACTCCTGGAGTTCACTCAGACTCACGTCCATCGAGTCAGTGATGCCATCCAGCCATCTCAACCTCTGTCGTCCACTTCTCCTCCTGCCCCCCATCCCTCCCAGCATCAGAGTCTTTTCCAATGAGTCAGCTCTTCGCATGAGGTGGCCAAAGTACTGGAGTTTCAGCTTTAGCCTCAGTCCTTCCAAAGAAATCCCATGGCTATTCTCCTTCAGAATGGACTGGTTGGATCTCCTTGCAGTCCAAGGGACTCTCAAGAACCTTCTCCAACACCACAGTTCAAAAGCATCAATTCTTCAGCACTCAGCTTTCTTCACAGTCTAACTCTCACATCCATACATGACCACTGGAAAAACCATAGCCTTGACTAGATGGACCTTTGTTGGGAAAGTAATGTCTCTGCTTTTGAATATGCTATCTAGGTTGGTCATAACTTTCCTTCCAAGGAGTAAGTGTCATAATTTCATGGCTGCAGTCTCAATCTGCAGTGATTTTGGAGCCCAAAAAATAAAGTCTGACACTGTTTCCATTGTTTTCCCATCTATTTCCCGTGAAGTGATGGGACCAGATGCCATGATCTTCGTTTTCTGAATGTTGAGCTTTAAGCCAACTTTTTCACTCTCCACTTTCACTTTCATCAAGAGCCTTTTTAGTTCCTCTTTACTTTCTGCCATAAGGGTGGTGTCATCTGCATATCTGAGGTTATTGATATTTCTCCCGGCAATCTTGATTCCAGCTTGTGCTTCTTCCAGCCCAGCATTTCTCATGATGTACTCTGCATATAAGTTAAATAAGCAGGGTGACAATATACAGCCTTGATGTACTACTCATTTTCCTATTTGATAGGTAGAGTGCCTGATGAACTATGGACGGAGCTTCATGACATTGTACAGGAGACAGGGATCAAGACCATCCCCATGGAAAAGAAATGCAAAAAAGCAAAATGGCTGTCTGGGGAGGTCTTACAAATAGCTGTGAAAAGAAGAGAAGTGAAAAGCAAAGGAGAAAAGGAAAGAGAAAGCATCTGAATGCAGAGTTCCAAAGAATAGCAAGAAGAGATAAGAAAGCCTTCCTCAGCGATCAATGCAAAGAAATAGAGGAAAACAACAGAATGGGAAAGACTAGAGGTCTCTTCAAGAAAATTAGAGATACTAAGGCAACATTTCATGCAAAGATGGGCTTGGTAAAGGACAGAAATGGTATGGACCTAACAGAAGCAGAAGATATTAAGAAGAGGTGGCAGGAATACACAGAAGAACTGTACAAAAAAAACAAAACAAAACTGAAGATTAGGCTTATATAAAGGATTTGGTGAAGTGGCAAATGTATATATAAAGAAATTATGTAAAACAAGGCATAAAAGCACTAGAAGAAAATATACAAGAAAGTTAGAGCAGACAGAGAAAGACAGACTGCAAATTAAATATCAAGAAGCATATAAAAGAAAAGTGGAGACAGACAGTTATTAAAGAGAAGTAGATTAATAGTTTTCTAGAATTTAGATTTAAATCTAGAATTTAAAAATAAAATCATAGATTCAGATACTTAAACAAATTCAAAAGAGTATAAGTAAAAACTGTCCCTTGGATGGAGTGCAGTGAAATGGCAGAATACCAAAGTGAAAGAAAAATTATATAATTTTTTAGAGTTAGAATGGGTTACCTACCACTCAATGACAATGAGTCCAACAGCTGCCTTCTCAATATCATAAAAGAAATACAAATATCTTCGATAATATACTCATAGTAATTAGAGAAAATAACCACTGAACTAAAATTCTATCTTTTAAAAAAGTGGTCAAAGTAAACATATGTTCAAAATAACAAAGTTTTGTTCACGATCAAAATATGTCACTGAAGACTTAATAAAGTAGTACTATCCAACAGAACTTTCTTCAGTGATGGAAATATTCACATATGTGCTGTCTAATATGGCAAGCCACATGTAACTTTAAGCACTTGAGATGCGGCTACTATGACTGAGAAATTGAATTTTACATTGTAATTAATTTAAATTTAAATAATCACAGATGGCAAGTGGCTATAAATTAGACAGCAGGTCTAAAGGATATAATTTAAGAAGAAATGAAGTGCAAAGATAATAGTAAATTTTGTATAAATATTAAAATGTATAAAACAATTTGTGTTATTAAGAGAATCAAGAGAGATAAAACTGGAATTATAGTCAATAATATGATCTGGGAAGCGGCTAATCTGTCAGAACATTTTAAATTATTTGTTCATGAGGAGAGTAAAGTAAATATTAATTCAATCTTTAACATGCTAAATAGTTATAGTAAAATATAGGGAGACTAAAAAAAGGAAAACTTAGAATACATAATTTCTAAACTAGGAAACACATAAAGAGTGGGTGTAATGGATGAAAAAAACTCAGAGTAAAATAAGGGAATGAGAAAGAAAAATCTATACAATGTACAAAAAATAAAGGGAAAAAACAAGCTTAGTAATGGAAATAAATCCAAATCTATCTGTGATAATATTAAATATAAAAATAAAAATATTTCTACTTAAAATTGGATAGTACTACTATAAGATTCTACTTAAAACTTCTACTTAAAATTCTATTTAAAAGAAAAAGATTACCTAAGTGTATTTTAAAAAAATCTAGTTGTACTCAGTGTTTAAGAATATAAAATGAGGATAAGACAAAGAGAAAGATGTATCAGGCAAATATAAACCAAAAGAAAATTGATGTAGGTATGTTAATATGGATTAAGGGGAAAAATTTACTATAGAGAGACTTTTGAATGTTAATAAAATATTTAATTCGTAAGAACAGAATTAAAAATTCTAAATTTACAAATACACAGTAAAATAACTTCAAAATGTACAACAAATTCAAACATATAATTTAAATTAAAAATTTATAAATGTGGCATTATTATAAGAGATTTTATTACACTTTTGCTCATCAAATTTTAGATATGTAGAAGAATATTTCACTAAAGACATGGCAGTTTAAATTAACATAATTAGCAAGAATGATCAAATAAAAACTGTCATAAATGCAGTATTTTTTAGCATAACTGTAATTTTCGTAATAATTGACTATGTTAAGAGCCATAAAACAAGTTACAACAAAGTTATAAAAGGGATAGTCATAGAGTGTTGTAGAGACTGTTAAGTCTACCAAACCCCTATCTTTTTTTTTTTTTTTGAGAAAGTAGCTGAATTCCACTCCCCAGACTTAATTCCAGTTAAGACAAGAATGTACATGCATCATATATAGTCATAAATGCTATTTTATTCAATGGAATGTGAGCAGAAATGATGTATGTTTCTTCAAGCATGTACTATAAACACCTCTCATAATAATTCTCCACACTCATTCCCTTATCTCATTTATGGTATTAAGTATAAAGAAATTAAAGCCTTGTACAAAGATACTATACCCAAATATAAAAAATGCCTGGAATCTTTAATCACTGCTTAGAGAAAAGCCTCTTCCTAATCAAGAACACATTTGTTGGAAGCTTTACATGAAAAAGAAATGGAATTATATTTTGTTAACTCACTGAGATTTCAGAGGTTATCTGTTACAAATGCTAGTGTTATATCTGATACAGAAATTGATATCAGAAGTGGTATACTACAGTATATCATTTTATATATACAAACATAAGTATACAATATATCAGCTTACAAACATATATCCACACTAGGTTGCCATGAATTCTTATTAATGACTAAAAACAAAAAAATGGATAAACATGAAATAGTTGGCAAAACACTTAAAGATACATGAGCTATGATAATTTGGAAGGCAAACCATATGTCTTCTGCGTCTGCTGCTCTTAGTAAAATAGGAAAGAATTAATGTAATAGTATATGTAGAATTCTGATTTTGGTAAAGTATCATAAGATAGATATAACCTCAAATAAGAATGCTTTTCTTTGCCAGTCAAAATAAAAGGAAATTGACTTTTTAACAAAATGTAGCAGAGAAAAATCAGAAAATACGATTGTTCCTAGATCCCAAGCAGTAAGACATAAGACTGAGGACTTTGAGAGTCAAAAAGCTATTGACAAAAATTAATTAATTAATTAAAATTAAAATTTTAAAATGCAGAGGGAAAAAAAAATAAAACACCTATGAGCTTTGCGACCCCATGGAATACACAGTCCATGGAATTCTCCAGGTCAGAATACTAGAATACTGGAGTGGACAGCTGTTCTCTTTGCCAGGGAATCTTCCCAACACAGGGATTGAACCTAGGTCTCCCACATTGCAGGCAGATTCTTTAATATCTGAGCAACCAGGGAAGCCAAAGAATACTGGAGTGGGTAGCCTATCCCTTCTCCAGGGGAACTTCACCAACAAGGAATCGATCGGGGTCTCCTGCATTGCAGTTGGATTATTTACCAGCTAAGCTACCAGGGGAGCCCAAATGATTTAACTCTGCAATAAAGGTCAGTGTGTTAATTATCTATTATTGCACAAGAAATTACCCTGAGTAGTATACTAGTTATCTACTGTGTTCAGTTGCTCAGGCGTGTCTGACTCTTTGCCACCCCATGGACTATAGCCCTTGGGCTTTCCAGGTGATGCTAGTGGTAAGAAACCTGGCTGCCAATGCAGGAAGCCGTAAGAGATGCAGGTTGGATCCCTGGGTTGGGAAGATCCCATGGAGAAGGAAATGGCACCCCACTCCAGTATTCTTGCCTCCAGATCCAATGGACAGAGGAGTTTGGTAAACTACAATCCAAAGTTTCCAGAGCTGGTCACAACTGAAGTGACTTAGCACACATGCACGCGTGTGGACTGTAGCCCACCATGGGATTTCCCAGGTAAGAGTACTGGAGTGGGTTGCCATTTCTTTCTCCAGAGGATCTTCCTGATTCAAGGATCCAACCCACGTTTCCTGCATTGCAGGCAGATTCTTTACTGCTGAGCCATTCTGGAAGCCCCATTAGTTATCTATTACTACATAACAAATTATCCCATGTAGTTAGTAGACCCAAAGACATCAAGTCATAATCTCTAGAGCTTATGGATGTTACTTTATATGATAAAAGTTTTGGGGTGTGATTAAATTAAAAAATTTGCAATGAGGAGATTATTCTGAATTATCCAGGTTAGCCCTAAATCCTATCACAAGTGTCCTTATAAAAGAAATGAAAGGGAAATTAGACACAAACTGGAGTGATGCAGTGACAGGCCACTCAATAGCAGACTCCAAAACCTAAGAGAATCACAGAAGAGATTTTTCCCCTATAGCCTCCAGAGGAGGTGTGTCTTGGTTGAAGCACCTTGATACATACTCAGTAAAACTGTTTTCAGACCTCCACACTCCAGAATTGTTAAAGAATACATTTCTATTGTTTTAAGATACCAAGTGTGTGACTATGTGTTACAGCAGCCATAGGAAACTAATGCGCCTTTAGCAGCTATAAACAATGAACATTTATTTTCTCACTGTTTCCCAGGGTCAGGGATACACTGGATTGCCCTGGCTTAAGATCTCTTACAAATCCATGATCGAGGCCTCCATGATCATCTCTGGGCTCAACTGAGGGAGATCTCTCTCCAGGTTCACTCATATAGTTTGAGTGATCTCAGACAATCTGCTTCCAAGCTCATTTACACAGTACTTTCCACACAGATGCACTAGTTCATAGCAGCTTGCTTCCCCACAGTGAGCAATCTGAAAGCAAAAGAAGGCACCAAGATGGAAACCACAGTGTTTTTCTAGCTTAATATTGGAAGTGAAATCCTATCACATATGCCTTATTCTGTTAGTTAGAAGTGAGTCAATAATTCCATCCTGTGTTCGAGGGGAGCATATTGCACAGGGCATGAGTAAGAGGAGATGAGCTATTTGTGGGCCATGTTGGAGGCTTTCTACCACACAGGCATAGATTTTATGAAGAAATAGAAGCACTGAAGAAAAGTTGTTTCCTCTTAGCTCAAGGATAAGTGAGAGTAAGAGGAAAGGGTGAATCTTAGAATTCCAGGTATACTTCTTGGTATCCTGAAGAAAGCAAAGTCATAAGAAGAGAAATCAGATCATTTTCTGCCAGGAGCTAAGGGTGGAATAACAGACAATTGTCAAAAAGTGGTACTTTGAGGTTAATAAAATTATCTGCATCTTGATTGTGGTTGTAATTATCTAAAACATGTAGTTAGTATACATTTATCTAAATCATTAAACTATATCTTGAGTGGGTCAGTTTTATAGCACATAAATTACATCACAAGAAACCTGACTAAAAAAATATCACTCTTTCAATGCAAACCAGAAATAATATACAAGGAATAAATAAGTATAATCACATACAAACATTTCTGGGGAAAATGAAATGAGCATACTCCTCAAATTATTTTATGATGTTAGAGTAATCTTAATCCCAAAATCTGAAAAGGAGATTAAAATATCACAGAATTAGAGGTTTATCTCACTCATGAATATGAATACAAAAATTCTAAACAAACGTGAGCAAAATAAATACTTTTAAAAATGAAAAGGACATCATGACAGAAACAGATTTATCCCAATACTGCAAAATTACTTTCTAAGTATCAACAAAAAATTAATGTGATTCATCTAGGTAAAGAAAAAGATTTAGACAAATTTCAATATAATTTATATATTTTTTAAAAATATCTCTCAACAAATTGAGAATAAGCATGAATTTTCTTTTATTGACTTTTAACTGTTGCCAGGGATTTTTAAGCAATATCTGTCACTGATTTAAAAAGAAAGCAAATAAAGCATTTTCCTCCAAACTCAGAATGATAGGGTACTAGTATGAATTCACTGAATATGCCATATCTTTTTGGTTGCTTGTCCACCACATCTATTTCTTGTTACTATTAATAGAATACAGCTTTGTTCAGAATAGTATGGATGTCCTTCCACTTATAATAAAGCAAAACCAGTCTAAGTTGTCATGATAATTCTTATTCCATTGCCAGATGTGGAATTTACTAGCTTCCTTTGTAGCCAGTTATGGTCATGTGACCCTGTTCTGACAAATGGAACACAGCACATGGCTACTATTTGATTAGAACTGCTTCTAGAAAAAGTTAATTTCTATCAAAAAGAAGCCTGTGTATGACAACATCTTTGTTGCCTTAAATATGAATGTAATGTCTGAATCTCAGAGATAAGTCATCTTATACCCATGAAACAGTGTATAACTTGTTGAGGATGATACACAGAATGATGAAAAGAACATAGTTGCTTGCAGATGTTAAGTTTGTCTATCAATACTGTGTTGTTTATCTGGCCTTGGGCATGATTAGTGTCCTTATTACTGCGAGCAAGTGTAAGTAAGAAACTTTTTACTTGCAGCTGAAAGTACTCTAAACTGATCAGTAGTTACTGATCAATCCAAGTTCTCTTATAATTAAACTATATTTATTTCCAATTCATGAGAATATAGATGGGGTAGCTTGGCCCTTTTTATTTGTAACAAAAAGTATTTAGTTCAAAAATCTTACACTTAAAAAAATGTTTAAAATTTGTATGGAAACACGAAAGACTCCAAATGGCCAAAACAATATTGAGAAAAAAAGAACAAAGCTGGAGGAACCACTCTCTCTGACTTCAGACTGCAAAGCTATAGAAATCAAAACATTATGGTACTGGTACAAAAATAGATTTATAGATCAATGGAACAGGATAGAAAGCTCAGTAACAAAACCATGTACCCATGGTCAGTTAATCTATGACAAAGCAGCCAGAATATACAATGGAGAAAAGAGAGTATCTTTAATTAGTGGTGAGGGGAAAACTGGATAGTTACACGTAAAAAAAAAAAAAATGAAATTAGAACTTCTGTAACACCATACACAAAAATAAACTCAAAATGAATTAAAAACCTAAATGTAAGATTGGATACTATAAAACTCTTATTGGAAAACAGGTAGAACAGTCTTTGACATAACTTGCAGCAATAATTTTTTGGATACATTTCCTAGGGTAATGAAAATAAAATAAAAAATAAACAAATGGGACCTAATTAAACTTAAAAGCTTTTGCATTGCAAAGGAAAACTATGAACAAAGCAAAAGGAAACCTATGATTTGAGAGAAAATAGTTTGAAGTGATACTACAAACAAATGATTAATTTCCAAAACACATAAATAGCACATACAGCTTAATATAAAATATCTTATTTAAAATGAGCAGAACACCTTAAAATACTTTTCTCCAAACAAGATACACAGATGGCTAAAAAGCACATGAAAAGATGCTCAGTATCACAAATTTTTAGAGAAATGCAAGTCAAAACTACAGTGAGGTATTACCTCACACCAGTCAGGATGACGATCATTAAAAAGTCTACCCCCACCCCCCCAAAAAAAAAAATGCTGGAGTGGATATGGAGAGAAAAAACCCTTTGGACACTGTTGATAAGAATGTAAATTGGTACAGCCACTAGGGTCAACAGCATGGAGGTTCCTTAAAAAACTAAAAGTATTATTACTGTATGATCCTGTAATCCCACACTTGGGTATATATCTGGAAAAAACTCTAATATGAAAAGATACATGTACACCAATTTTTGTCTGGTAGTCAGATGGTAAAGAATATGCCTGCAATGCAGGAAACCAGGGCTCAGTCCCTAGGTTGGGAAGATTCCCTGGAGAAGGGAATGGCAACCCACTCCAGTATTTTTGCCTGGAAAACCCCATGGGCAGAGGAGCCTGGCAGGACACAGTATATGGGATCTCAAAGAGTCAGACAGTACTTGAGTGACTAACACTTCCAATTCCCAATGTTCCTAGCAACACTATTTACAGTAGACAAGACATGGAAGCAACCTAATTGTTCATAATCAGATGAATGGATAAATAAAATGTGACCTATATATGTATATATATGCATAAAAAGAATGAGAGAATGCTATTTGCACCAACACAGGCGGACCTAGAGGTTGTCATGTTAAGCGAAGTAAGTCAGACAAAGACAAATATCACATGATATCAATTATATCTGAAATCAAAAAAATGATACAAATGAATTTATTTACAAAACAGAAATAGACTTACAGACATAGAAAATAAACTTATGGTTACCAAAGGGGATAGCAGGAGTGGGGAGAGAGAGATAAATCAGAAGTTTGGGATTAAAATATGGACACTATTATATATGAAATGGGTTTCCCAGGTGATGTTAGTGGTAATGAACCCACCTGCCAATACAGAAGATGAAGGTTCCATTCTGGGTCAGGAAGATCCCCTGGAGGAGGAAATGACAAACCAAGTATTCTTGCCTGTAGAATCCCATGGACAGAGGAGCCTGGCAGGCTACAGTCCATAGGGTCACAAAGAGACAAGAGTGAAGCAACTTAGCACACACACACGCATATATAAAATATGTAACAACAAGGACCTGCTGTAACAGTATAGGCAATTATACTCAATATCTTATAATAGCCTATAATGGAAAAGAATATGAAAAAAGAATATATATGTGTGTATATATGTGTGTGTGTAACTGAATCACTTTGCTACTCTTGAAACTAACATATCACAAATTAACTATATTTCAATTAAAAAAATCTTATTCTTGAAAAGAATGTATAGTCTCAAAAAAACCATGTTTCAGTTCTGAATTCCCATGTAACAAATGAATCCAAAATCTAGTGACATAAAATGGCAATGATTTACTATTTCTTGCTTCCTATAACTTTTTTCAGTTAGTTGACTTAGCTTTCTTTCTTTGCCACGGGGGTGTTGGCTAAAAATACAAAGCATTTCTTTGGCTACCTTCTGTGGAATATGGCTGGGATAGCACGTTCAAAATGGCTTCATTCACACTCACGGCACCTCTTTTGTGGTAACTGGAATGCCTGTGTAGACTGCTTTGGGCCTTTTCTCTTTTGTCACAGTAATCTTGCCCATAGCTCTTTCACTTTGTGGCTGGATCCCAAGAGAAAGATAATGAAAGGTGCTATGCCTGGTAAAGAACAGCCATGCACAAGAACTTGCACAAGATGACTTTTGCCTCTTTCTCCTGGTCAAAACAAGTCATAGGACTAGCAACGATTCAAGAGAGGGAAAATAGCATCCAAATCTTGATGAGAGATCAAAGGGATTGTTGGTAGCCATCTGCCAACTGGATAATTTGCCTCTAAGTCGCTTATAATAATATTTTTCTCCTATCCCCATTATACTTTCTTTTACATGTTTTATTTTACTGTAATGCTTAAAATAAAAGTATAGTCTTGTAGTTAAGAATTACTATAAAGAAGACTGGAAGATACAGCATAGATATAAATACGTATTGCATGCATGAGTGCTCAGTTGCTAGGCTGTGTTTGATCTGAGACTCCATGGACTATAGACCACCAAGCTTCTCTGTCAATGGATTTCCCAGGCAAAAAACTCTGGAGTGTACTGCCATTTCCTTCTGTAGGGGATCTTCCCCACCCTGGAATGAACCCATGCCTCCTGCATTGACAGCAGTTTCTTTAATGTTGAGCCATCAGGGAATATGTATTATTCTATACCAATTCAAGATAAGTCAGATATTTTGTTAGTTATTATTACTATTGGAAGTAACTACATGATTAATAGAGACAAAAGTGATAGTGTACTATGACTGAATGTTTTTATGCTATATAATCTTCCCTTCATTTCTTCTTCTAGATATTTGCCTAACTTTAGAATGGAACACTGTTTTACACTTCTATTTTTAAATGAAAATAGAATTTTTCATTCTAATATAAAAATTACTTCTTCCACTTTGCAATAAAAATATAGAATGTGGAGATGATTAAAGAAGATTTTTCTATTACCCGAGAGAATACTTACAAAAGAAATAAGATCATAAACTTGTAAGAGATTAGAAATGTCAAATATATTTGCATATAAACAGATTCAGGTCAGTTCAGTTCAGTCGCTCAGTCATGTCCGACTCTTTGCGACCCCTTGAATCGCAGCACGCCAGGCCTCCCTGTCCATCACCAACTCCCGGAGTTCACTGAGACTCATGTCCATCGACTCAGTGATGCCATCCAGCCATCTCATCCTCTGTCGTCCCCTTCTCCTCCTGCTCCCAATCCCTCCCAGCATCAGAGTCTTTTCCAATGAGTCAACTCTTCGCATGAGGTGGCCAAAGTACTGGAATTTCAGCTTTAGCATCATTTCCTCCAAAGAAATCCCAGGGCTGATCTCCTTCAGAATGGACTGGTTGGATCTTCTTGCAGTCCAAGGACTCTCAAGAGTCTTCTCCAACACCACAGTTCAAAAGCATCAATTCTTCAGTGCTCAGCCTTCTTCACAGTCCAACTCTCACATCCATACATGACCACAGGAAAAACCATAGCCTTGACTAGACGGACCTTTGTTGGCAAAGTAATGTCTCTGCTTTTGAATATGCTATCTAGGTTGGACATAACTTTCCTTCCAAGGAGTAAGAGTCTTTTAATTTCATGGCTGCAGTCACCATCTTCAGTGATTTTGGAGCCCAAAAAATAAAGTCTGACACTGTTTCCACTGTTTCCCCATCTATTTCCTGTGAAGTGATGGGACCAGATGCCATGATCTTCGTTTTCTGAATGTTGAGCTTTAAGCCAACTTTTTCACTCTCCTCTTCACCTTCATCAAGAGGCTTTTTAGTTCCTCTTCACTTTCTGCCATAAGGGTGGTTGCATCTGCATATCTGAGGTTATTGATATTTCTCCCGGCAATCTTGATTCCAGCTTGTGTTTGTTCCAGTCCAGTGTTTCAGAGTTGGTGATGGACAGGGAGGCCTGGCATGCTGCGATTCATGGGGTCGCAAAGACACGACTGAGTGACTGAACTGAACTGAAGTGAAGAGATAAGAACTTAAATGTTCACATCAAAAGAAAAAAAATGGGGAAAATAGAAGCAAAAAAAGGTAAACATGTGAGGTGATGGATGTGTGTGTGTGTCAGTGTACGTGTGTGTGCTTAGTCTCTCCGTCATGTCTGAGGACTCTTTGCAACCTTTCGGATTGTAGGCCACCAGGCTCCTCTGTGCATGAGATTTCCCTGGCAAAAATACTAGAGTAGGTTGCCATTTTCTTCTCCAGGGGATCTTACTATAGTCTTTAAATATCTTACAACTGTATCTGTCAAGTATATCTCCAAAGCTGCGACAAAAAGGAAATCTTCTTGAAGATCAGCATGAGATAATTATCTTAAGGTATCTTGTAAATTCAAATCTCTTTGTAAGGGCATAAGAAGCAACTTTTGTATTTCTTAGAATTCATTTTCTCTAGTCCACTTATCATCATTTTTCATAGTGTTACTTATTTTAAAAAACAAGTATCTTCTTAAATCCAAATTACCAAAATTAATAATAATTAGAATAGGTAATATCATATTACATTATGTTGATCAGTTACTCTAGTCAATCAACTTTAGTCTCCTCTACATACACTCACACATATGTGCACATGTACTTATGTACCTATTTATATACACAAATAAATATATATGTGTGTTTATATAAGCATTATATTTCTACATAAAGAAAATTGCAAGACAATATATAAAGGAAAAGAAAGGTGAAAGACACTGGACTTAGAGAGTGATTGTCACTACATCTAGTCTGAAAGTACAACTGAGTTGGTAATTAAACAGCCACACTCCCACTGACAGGCTTGCAGCTATGTAGCTCATCCCAAGAATAAGACCGAATCTGGACTCACACTGAAAACCTCCATTAAATAGGTTTACCTCAAACAGATTCAATCTTTCCGGCCAGAGAGTACAAATTATAAAATTTGGGATAAGAGGAGTCATGAAATACCCAATCTTTATCAAACAGTATGTGCAAGGGTGGAAGATAAAAGGATATTATATATTTTAATGCATTATATATTTAATGCAAGTTGAGTCTTTACAAAAATCGATTTACTGTATTAGGATGTACAGCAGCATACAATGATGGGATACACATCTCATAATAATACTGTTTGATGGTGTCTTTTAATAATATTCCATCTGTATTTTTGGCTCAAGAAAAGTAAATCAAAGTCAATTCCTGCAATCATTTCTGAAATAGTTAAACTAAAATGCAAAATGACCAAGAATATTAAATTGTACTTATGTACTTAGGCTGCTACTATCAATAACGCTATTATAATCTCACTGAATTCTACACAGTTCCCAATAATAGAAGCTATATTAGAGCTATTAAAACCTAGATTTGCATAGTGATTATCCATCCATAGAGCCTAATTTCCTTTTATGAATGTTATTTTGCTCAGAATTCCTACTTTGGATGGAAACAGATGCAAAGGGACAGAATTTTATACTTTGTCCAAGATCAAAGAAAACTATTATTTACGAAATGAGAGCCCTGAAACAAATATCTCTTAAACTCCTCAGCTAATCTTTTTCACTTCAAGTTCATCCTCACCAACTCCTTTTTGATTGAAGATTCCAGAAATTTTTCTGCAGAGTTTGGGGCCACTTTTTGTTCTTTCAAGACAATAGGAATCTACAAGCTTGAGGTCATAGTGGGAAGTCATTTTAGCCAAATTAATGCCAGAAGATGTGATAATATCACTGCCTTCAGCCAATTGGTTGCTCACAGGGTCTCCAAGCAATAATGTCCCATGATTTGTGTTAGGTAGTTAGAATAGGAAAAAGGAGACTAGACTGGTGGTGGCTAAAAGACAAGGAAGGAAAAAACTCACAAAAATAGAAAAAAAGAAAGTCCGAGGACTGGAGTGAGGACCTCAGGTAAAACAAACAGCACTCCTGGCTAGTCCAATTTACATGGGGCAGGCTCAGGGGGAGGAGAAAAAACATATAAAAAGAGGGGCCATTGTTGGGCTGGGGGAGGGCTCTCTTCTAGTCTTTTGGGTCCGCATGGCCTCACACCTCTAGGATGTATTTTCCTTTACTTTCTAAATAAAACTGAGCTGTAACAGAGAGCTGTAACTGGTCAGTCTGAGGGCTGTAACACTGGTTCATCTGTCACTTCAAATTTTTGTTGCAATGAGACAGAACCAAGGAAATTACAAAAGTACTACAGGAAATTCCTCTCGAGTCTCTAACTATGAGAAAAAAGACCACAAAAGACAAAATCAGGGCTGCATGTTTCTCTATCACTTAAAATTCTTCCCTATTGACCTCACTGTTTACCTGCCTTTCCAGTTAGAGCCTATTCATCTTTTACCTAAATGATCTCTCATGTAGTAACAAATTTCTTCTTCAAAAGATTTGTTCCCTGGTAGTCAGCCTGACTTTGGTTCACAGCCTTCCTCTGACTTATGATGCTATAAAACAGGACTCATATTCTATGTGGGTAACTCAACACTGCCTTGGCAACAAGCTCTTGAAACTTCCCAGGCATGACCACCCCTTCTGCCTCTTCTGCTTGGTCTTTCATTGGGTCTTCTGGTGGCAGTCTTTAGCAATCTGTATTTTGTTTTGACATTATCAAGCAGTCAGCACCTTGACACTTTCCTTCTCACCACCATCTCCTGTAATATCATGTTTAGCATCATTTTCCTTATAAAACAGTTTGAGCTACTCAGAGCTCATATTCTCTGTTATTCCTATTTAGATTTGAAAACAATCCTGTTTTATTACCTAGAGTTATTACTCTGAAACATGACAGGCATTACCTAGTTTTTAATCTAGGTAACTAAATATCATGTTCCTTTGTTGTTGTTGTCCATTGGCTAAGTTGTGTGCACCTATTTCTGACCTCATGGACTACAGCATGCCAGGCTCCTCTGTCCTCTACTATTTCCTGGAGTCTGCTCAAATTCATATCCACTGAATTGGTGATGCTATCTAACCATCTCATCCTCTGCTGCCCTCTTCTCCTTTAGCATTCAAACATTCCCAGCATCAGAATCTTTGACAATGAGTCAGCTCTTCACATCAGGTAGCCAAAGTATTGGAGCCTCAGCTTCATCAACAGTTCTTCAAATGAATAATCAGGGTTGATTTCCTTTAGTATTGACTGATTTGCTCTCCTTGCAGACCAAGGGACTCTCAAGAGTCTTCTCCAGCACCACAATTCAAAAGCATCAATTCTTTGGAACTCAGCCTTCTTACTGAGAGTATTCTTCAGGAGCTTTTAAAATTCTTCATTGTGGGTTTTTTTCTGTCTTATATGAATTTATGCTAATAGAATAATACTCTCATGGAATTGTGGGATAAATTACCCATTACATTTCTCCAAAATCCATTTTCTTTACTTTATTTTCTTTCTTTATTAGCAATGAAACATTTTCAAGTAGGTTCATATCCTGAATTTGCAATTAGGTAAGACTAAATAACCAAAATCTGTTAGATGAAATATGAGCTGAA
Organism: Bubalus kerabau; assembly: GCF_029407905.1. Classification (NCBI taxonomy): domain Eukaryota; kingdom Metazoa; phylum Chordata; class Mammalia; order Artiodactyla; family Bovidae; genus Bubalus; species Bubalus kerabau. The sequence continues at coordinate 95,842,767 of NC_073625.1, forward strand.
ATAACATGAAAAACTTCTGGATCGTACTACTAAAGGGATGTGGCATACATTTCACATCTTTTCTGTTTTTCATTTTTTTACTGATTTTTTTAAAACATTTTTTTAAATTAACCTTTAGATTTTAGAACAGTTGGAGATTTGGGGGAAATTATAAAAATAGTACAAAATCTATCATACAGATTCCACTATTATTAAAATCATATCATATGGCACATTTATTCCAATTTATTAACCAATATTGACATATTATTATTAACTAAAGACTATACTTTGTTCACACATTTTCAGTTTTGATTATACAGTAGAAGTGACAAACAGAATCAAGGGATTAGGTCTGATAGACAGAGTGCTTGAAGAACAATGGATAGAGGTTCCCAGCATAGTACAGGATGTGGTGATCAAAACCACACCCAAGAAAAAGAATGCAAAAAGGGCAAAATGGTTGTTTGAGGAGGTCTTACACATACTTGAGAAAAGAACAGAAGAAAAAGGCAAAAGAGAAAAGGAACGATACATCTATCTGAATGCAGAGTTCCAAAGAATAGCGAGGAGAGATAGGAAAGCCTGCTGAAGTGACCAATGCAAAGAAATAGAAATATAATAGAAAGGGGAAGACTAGAGATCTCTTTGAGAAAATTAGAGATATCAAGGGGACATTTCATGCAAAGATGGGCACAATAAAGGACAGAAACAATATGGACCTAATAGAAGAAGAAGACTTAAGAAAAGGTGGCAAGAACACACAGAATAAGTACACAAAAAAGATTTTCATGACCCAGATGGTGTGATCACTCACCTAGAGCCAGAAATTCTGGAGGGCAAAGTCATGTGGGCCTTAGGAAACATCACAATGAACAAAGTTAGTGAAGATGATGAAATTCCAGTTGAGCTATTTCAAATCCTAAAAGATGATGCTGTTAAAGTGTTGTACTCAATATGCTAACAACTGGAAAGCTCAGCAATGGCCACAGGACTGGAAGAGGTCAGTTTTAATTCCAGTCCCAAAGAAAGGCAATGCCAAAGAATGTTCAAACTACTGCACAATTACACTCATTTCACACTCTAGGAAATTAATGCTCAAATTCTGCAAGCTAGGCTTCAACAGCACATGACCCAAGAACTTCCAGATGTGCAAGCTGGCTTCAGAAAAGGCAGAGGAACCAGAGACAACTTGCCAACATCAGTTGGATCACAGAAAAAGCAAAAGAATTCCAGAAAACTATCTACTTCTGCTTCATTGACTATACTAAAGGCTTTGTGTGGATCACAACTGAAATAAGGACCTCATAATCTTGCCAACATCTGCTGGATCATGGAAAAAGCAAGAGAGTTCCAGAAAAACATCTATTTCTGCTTTATTGACTATGCCAAAGCCTTTGTGTGGGTCACAATAAACTGCGGAAAATTCTGAAAAAGATGGGAATACTAGACCACTTCACCTGCCTCTTGAGAAACCTATATGCAGGTCAGGAAGCAACAGTTAGAACTGGATATGGAACAACAGACCGGTTCCAAATAGGAAAAGGAGTACGTCAAGGCAGTATACTGTCACCCTGCTTATTTAACTTATATATGGAGTACATAACAAGAAACACTGGGCTGGAGGAAGCACGAGCTGGAAGCAAGATTGGTGGGAGAAATATTAATAACCTCAGATATGCAGATGACACCACCCTTATGGCAGAAAGTAAAGAACTAAAGAGCCTCTTGATGAAAGTGAAAGAGGAGAGTGAAAAAGTTGGCTTAAAGCTCAACATTCAGAAAACGAAGATCATGGCATCTAGTCCCATCACTTCATGGCAAATAGATGGGGAATCAGTGGAAACTGTCAGACTTTATTTTGGGGGGCTCCAAAGTCACTGCAGATGGTGACTAAAGCCATGAAATAAAAAGACACTTACTCCTTGGAAGAAGAGTTATGACCAACCTAGAAAGCATATTAAAAAGCAGAGACATTACTTTGCCACAAAGGTTTGTCTAGTCAAGGCTATGGTTTTTCCAGTAGTCATGTATGGATGTGAGAGTTGGACTATAAAGAAAGCTGACTGCCAAAGAATTGATGCTTTTGAGCTGTGGTGTTGGAGAAGACTCTTGAGAGTCCCTTGAACTGCAAGGAGATCCAACCAGTCCATCCTAAAGGAAATCAGTCCTGAATATTCCTTGAAAGGACTGATGTTGAAGCTGAAACTCCAATACTTTGGCCACTTGATTCAAAGAGCTGACTCATTTGAAAAGACCCTGATGCTGGGAAAGATTGAAGGTGGGAAGAGAAGGGGATGACAGAGGATGAGATGTTTGGAAGGCATCACTGACTCAATGGGCATGAGTTTAAGTAAACTCTGGGAGTTGGTGATAGACAAGGAGGCCTGGCATGTTGAAGTCTATGGGGTCACAAAGAGGCGGACACAACTGAGAAACTGAACTGTACTGTACCTAGACAGCATATTAAAAAGCAGAGACATTACTTTTCCAACAAAGGTCCATCTAGTCAAAGCTCTGGTTTTTCCAGTAAGTCATATATAGATGTGAGTGTTGGACCATAAAAAACATCTGAGCACCGAAGAACTTATGCTTTTGAATTGTGGTGTTGGGGAAGGCTCTTGAGAGTCCTTTGGACTACAAGGAGATCAAATCTGTCAGTCCTGAAGGAAATCAGTCCTGAATATTCTTTGGGAGGACTGATGCTGAAGTTCCAATACTTTGGCCACCTGATGAGAAGAGTTGACTTATAAAAGAACTTGATCCTGGAAAATATTGAAGGCAAGAAGAGAGGGGGATGCCAGAGGATGAGATGGTTTGATGGCATCAGCAACTCAATGGACATGAGTTTGAGCAAGCTTCAGGAGTTGGTGATGGCCATGGAAGCCTGGCATGCTGTAGTCAAAGAGCTGGACATTACTGAGCGACTGAACTGAACTAAAAGACTCTACTTTGTTCACATATCTTCAGTTTACCTGAAGCTTTTTTTCTTTTCCAAAATCCCATCATGGATACCACATTACATTTACTACTCATATCTCATTCACTTTTTGGCTGTGAGAGACTTATTTTTGATGACCTTTATAGTTTTGAGAAGGAGTGCTCAGGTATTTTGTAGGATGTATTGCAATCAGAATTTGTATGGTGTTTCATGTTTAACTGGAGTTGTGTGTACATATTTTAATATTTATAAATATTGATGTTAATCAACTGGACGTAGTTGTGTTCTCAGTAAGAAAGTATCCAAATGGAGGTGTCTGGGCTAGAAAGGCAGATATGACTAAAAAGAGTGTCTAAGTGCATGCTTACAATTCTTCCAAAGAAACACAATTGGCTGACTTTTTACCAAGTCTAGGATGGGGAAGGCAGCCTCTTTCTCTCCCTACAACCTGCCAGGGAAAACTTGTAATTGCCTATCTCTGGCCCCAAAATATCATACGTATGGTTTTGACTTGGACCCAGACTCATCAATACCATATATATATATATATATATATATATATATATATACTTTTTTTTTTTTTCCTGAAAACCAGGATTTTGTTTTCAGTAATGAAAACTGAGGTAAATAGACCTACATTGTAAGGATTTATATTAATCTGGCTAGAAGCTGGACTGCTTTTAGTGTTTGCTCTAGGCATAGGGCTTCCCAGGTTGTGTTAGTAAGAAACAATTCAGCTGCCAGTGCAGGAGATTCAAGAGATGTAGGTTGAATCTCTGTGTGGGGAAGATCCCCTGGAGTAGGAAATAGCAACTGACTCCAGTATTCTTGCCTGGAAAATCCCATGGACAGATTAGTGGGCTACAGTCCATAGTGTTGCAAAGAGTCAGACAGGACTGAGCAACTGAGCACAAGTACAGGTACAAGTCTTCAAATAACTTGCTTCATTGGTGCTAGAGTGGTGAGCATAACTGCCTTGCAAAGACTTAAAATTCCTCTAGTATCCTAGCTTTTGCCTCCCCTCTTGATGACTTTCAGTTATCCTGAAGTATCTCTTAGAAAATTATTTTGTCTTGCAGTTCTTCCAGCTTTAATCCATTATTATGTTGTGACTCTCTTGGTGTGATGATTACTGAGACAGCAAATTTCTCTTCTCTAATGCTTCTGCTCCTTTGACTCATATTGACATGATGCCAATTTATATCACAAAATAAAATTCACTTTTTGGAACTGGCAAGTACACTTCAGGACATTCACACAAAGGGAAATGACCACGTGTGGCAGCCATCCGAGCCTTAACTCTCCCCTAGAATATATGTGTGGGTTCTTTGGAAAAGATGAAAAAGAGCCTTCTGACTGCAGTTTCCTGAGGTGGAAGAGGTCCACTCCACCACTTCTTGTTGCCGGGCTACCTTCAGGCAATGGATATTCATCTTGAGTGAAAAATCAGGAAGACAGAACCCAGCTGCCTTTCTTAGTGTTTACTTGAAATGGGAACTGTGAGGAGGAACATAACTTCCTTCACTCTTGACTCCATCAACTCCTTCCCAGTCCTTGTCCTTTGTTTAACTAATACAGAGCAGGTCAGCAAGTCTGCTGGCTAAACAGATAAGTTTCTTGAGGTTGTCTTCTTTGTTCTATCACCTTGAATTCTGCTGGCCTCAAAAGCTTTAGTTTCCTATCTCTCCAATCCTCCTTTCCTATTTATTTGCATTTAGGGTGATGTTAAGGGTTGTAAGGCCATTTCTGAAGCCCCTTAAGTCCAAATGGGACAAAGGCGTGTTTGCCCCCACTCTGAATTTAGAATGTTGTGTGCTTAGTTCCTTCAGTGTCCAGGTTTGGTCCTTAATTGTAATTCAGAAAGAAACAGAAAAATATAATAAACTTGTTATGATTTTTAAATAAAAGGTAGTCAATGTTTTCTTTTTTACCCAATTTCTGATTCTTTAGAAATATATAATAAAGGATTCTCTTTCAAACAAATTCTTCTGAAATGTAATTCCTCTCACAAAGCCAGAGTATCTATAATTTGGTCTGCCCTTTTTCATAGATAGCATTTAACTTTATCTTACTCACATTCAAGAACTGAGAGTCCATGTTTTTCAAAGGTCTGTAAACCTTCATCTTAATTTTAAAGACACATTTTCTGAATCTTTTGAAATCTCAAAAAGCCTTTCAACAGTAATTCACTGGCAAAGCACCATTCTGTAATCATCTTATTTAGAGCATGGAATGTAAATCCAGACTCAAGTGGTTACAACAATATTTAGTAATTTATGAACTACGAAGAAAATAAACCATGGACATTCAGTCTGTCAGTGGTCTGCTTAGGAAAGTAGCCTAATGAACCACACATAGGGCCTGGAATCTCACCTCTAATCAGTAAAGTGATCTAGATATATCTACATATCAACTGACCAAATTCTACTGAAAATGGAAGAGGAAATTATCCAGCTAAAAATAGAAAATCATTGTAACAAACCAAAACATAAAGTGGTGTTAAAATTATAACTAAAAAACTGAGTATAGAGAGTAAAGTCTTAGTCATTTTTTAAAAATCTAACTTCATATGGAAAACACTTTCTAATTTAAAAAATGCTGACAAGGGCTCTAAATTTGACTCTTACACTTTCATGTATTTATCAAAAATGAAAAATATTACTTATCAACCTCCAAAATTACATTTTAAATGACTGTGTACTTTTTCAATAATGTTTTACACATAAAGAAGTTTTATCTACAGTGTCTATATTAGAATCTGATAGCTAAAGGATCACTTTACAGGATCTTAGTTCTCTCTTACAGTAAATGAAGTTCCATTTGTCCATTTAAAATACTGAATTTTTAATATGTCCCTCTGCTCTTTCTCTGTCTCCTATCCCTTCAGCCCAAGAGTCCAGTTCACATCTAAAAATCCATTAACTTCCACTTGCCACAGTATTGGAATGGTCTTTCCTGGCTCGGATAAAGAAGGAATTCTTGCCCTACCATTGACCTTTATGTCAAATGGAAAGATAACTTCACAGTGTTATCCTTTCTTACCATGCTCTTTTCACATGATTTAAATTCTCTCATGTTACCTTTACTATTTTCAAATAAAGATTTGAGTTTGACCTGAACTCTCTGCTATAGAGACAGTCTTTCTTACAATGGTCATTTAGGACAAGTCTCCACCAACTAAAAACTGGAGGAAGTCTGTTAAGGATAATTTGGGAAATTGAATTCAAGCAAAATGGTGTTTTTAAAAAGAAACGTGAAATATTATTTTCACATATTTTTTAGTTTTGTTACAGAAAATTATTCATATTTTAATGAGTACTTTGAAGCACAGATCTTTCCATTAAATAATAAATTATGGAAATGTGTCCCCAAAAACATGAAAATAAAATTTTATTTTAAAATAATTGAGGAGAGGATGATACAGTAAGAAGAGTAGTAATAGCTATTGTATAATTAATGCTTACAACGTGATAGCTATTCTAGCATTTTACATATTTTATATACCATTTAAACCTGACAATAACAGACTATTGGTAGCTATCATTTCTTTATTTCCAGATGTTAAAATGGAAGCTGAAAGAAGGTAAGTGACTTAGTGATAATAACAGAGTCAGAAATTCTACCTAGTTACATGTCATTCCAAAGCCTGCTTTCCTAATCACTTTTCTAATATGCTTGTGAATAAATGTTGTTTAGAAATGAATTTCAGGAACACAGATGTTTAACAGAGATTTGAAAATTAAAAAAAAATGATACTTCTCTTATAGACCAAAATTTAAGTTAGATAATGCAAAACAAGAGCACTAAAACAACTTAGATTACTTGGTATATTATTATTGCAAAATGCATTATTTTCACTTCAAAGAGTGATCTCTAGCATCATTGATAATAGTAAAAAAAATCAACAAATTTGTCTTGGAAAAAAACAAAATCTTTTAAGTCACTTAATGCTTGATTTTTTTTTCCTCATCTTGATCAAATTAATGAATTTATTGTGTAAATATACATAATCAAAATAGGGTATACTTTAGTCAAGACCTTAAAAATACTTTGTGGTCTAATTTTCATGTTACAGGTAGAATTCCAAACCTAATCTTCAATCTCTCTTAATATTTCTGATTTACTTTTGAAATACAGAAAGCCATTTAATTATTACTGTTAATATTGTCAGAGGTATATAAAACAGCCTAATGTTAAGTGTGTTTTCCTCCTCTTTAATCCTGTAACAAAAAGTATGTATTTGAAAAGACAAACACTTTCAAATGGTGTTATAAAGGTTTACAAAGTATGAGCTTTCTATACAAAATAGGAAAACACTCTTGTTTTTTTTTTAATTCTTATATCATTAATAAATAAATTTTTGCCTGAATGATGAGACAAGCATTTTCTTTTCTTTACGACTGGAATTACCTGGAGATCATCTTAACTCTATCTAACTGTAACAAATAAATGACTTAAAAGAAAAAAAAAAAGGAATCACCTGTCAGATTCCATACATAGCCTAGACTTTTTTTTTTAATAATATACTTCTCTGTTTTACCTTCCAATTTTTAAAAGAAAATACATCTGGACCTATCTGGACAGGAGAACAGAGATAACTCAGTAGGGGCAGTTCCAGTAGGGGCTGGATAGATTTTTTCATGAATTAGGGTTGCAATAGGACCCCAAGTTCTACCCCAAGTAGAATATCATGCACTTGGCCTAAGAAATCTGATTCAGATATTTCATAAGAAAATGTTCAGAGAATAAGAGTATACTAAACAAGTTTGATTTGTGACATAATTAAACCAAATTTCTTCTGTTTTCCATTGTTCCTTTAAAACACATTGGTGGAAGTTATCATATGTATCTAGATTAAACATGGAAAAGTCCTATGATTTTATAATTTTTCTCTTTTCTTTCAGGCAGCAGAATATGCGGTTTTACAGGACCTAAATCTTAGATAGTTTAGGGTGACTTCCTTAAGGAAATAAACACTGAAATACAAATTTAATTAAAAAAAGAATACATATTCAGAAAGAAAAAACAAATCATAAGAACATACTGTGCTTAGTTGCTCAGTCATGTCTGACTCTGCAACCCATGGCTTCTAGCCCATCAAGCTCCTCTGCCCATGATGATTCTCCAGGCAAGAACACTGGAGTGGGTTGCCATGCACTCCTCCAGGGAATCTTTCCAATCCGGGGATTGAAACAAGGTCTCCCACATTGCAGGCAGATTCTTTACTGTGTGAGCCACCAGGGAAGCCCAAGAATACTGGAGTGGGTAGCCTATCCCTTCTCCAGGGAACTTCCCAACCCAGGAATCGAACCAAAGTCTCCTGCATTGCAGGTGAGTTCTTTACCAGCTGAGCATAATATGTACATTTTTAAAACTTTCAAATACCACAAACATCACAAATCATCATCCTTATAAAGAAAAAACTGTACTGCATTTGTATCAATTATACCTGAAATACCTGTGTACTACCTTTTTTCATTATATTTTTTGGTCATATACCCTTTGATTATTTTCACATTTCAATATATGTCATTTTTTCACAGTAGTACACATCAGTTTTTAATCATGATTTAGCAAAAAATAAGATTCATTCTTTTCATTTAAAAAATTCCTTCAGCTTCACTCCTTATGTTAAATTTTTAAGATAATTTTTAATACAGGGAAACTTCTATTTTATATGTATGTGTTTGTATGTGTTTAAGTATGAGCTGTCAGATGTGAAAGAACTTTTCACAGACCAACTTCTGAGTCTGTATATTACAAGCCTTGCTTCTTCCCACATATATTTGGTGCCCAGTCACAGCATGGAATGGCTTCACAGCATGGAAACACTCAAGTCTCAAGATGACGTATGACTCTGCACCTCTCCATAATGGTGCCAGATGAGTGGGCACCGGCCAGCAGGGGGTTTGCTGGCAGCCATTTCTACACCTGAAGAGCCAGCAGTACATTAACTTTGCATGGAAGTAAGTGAGAACATAGACTCTTCCATGGAACCCAAATGAAAGCATCTGTGGCTTCTCCATAGCTGGGCCCTAGAAGTGCATCCATGGTCACATGAAAGTCACTTACCTGGAAGGCAAGTGTAATGTGAATAGTAGGAAGTTAGAATGGAAGGAAATAGTCATGCTGATTGTGGTTAAAATATTATTGCAAAATTTATGAAAACCAACGATCCTGTGACTACATTGCTAGAGTTGATTCTAGGCTCCTGATATCGAGGGACCCTGAATGGAGCATTAAGTGTTTCAGTAATACTATTACAGGTGATGTGCTGTGGCCAATTAATAGGCTTGGGAGACCCAATTATGTTCCTCTCTCCCAACTCTGGTTTCAGGGACACCATGTTGGTAGATAGAAGTTGGCCATGATGGGGAACTTATACCACAGAAAAGGGTGAATGCCACAGATCAAGGCTTTCATTCTGGGGGCAACCACTTGTGATTAACCAGAACAGCACTTGTCCTATTTTCACTTCAAGTATACATTTAAAAAGTGGAATTAATCAGTCCAAGATATAATCAGTGTTCAAAACTTGAGTTAATATTAAGTGAATATATTTGGTATGTATGAGGGATATCAAGAAGGTGAGTGCAAGTGAATGAAGCAAGAATGACTGAAGACAAACTGTAGAGATATTCAAGGTTCCGTATTACTTAGTCTTGTTGGCTGTGATGAGAACTTGGATTTTTATTCTAAATGCAATTGAATTTTAAATTTGGCAGATAATATGATCATACCTAAACTTTTAAAGGATTACTCTAGCTGTTTTGTGTAAAAAGTGGTTGATGGGGAGTGCAAGAGTTGAATTAGGGAAACCAGGTAGAATTTTGTTGCAAGAGCTCTGAGAGATAATGGCAGCTTAGTCTTTGGTTTTAGAAAGTAGTAAAGTAGACAAATTCTGAATTTATATAAAAAATAAATTCAAGAGCATATGCTTTCAGATCAGATATGAAATATAAGAGAATGTAAGGTATCGAGGATAATTCCAAGAATTTGGTCTATACAGCTGAAAAGATGGGGTTGCCATTTGCTGTGATAGGAAGTCCATTGGAGATAAATAAATGCTTTTCTGAGTTCATATAAAGAAAAAGTCAGGTTTGGAGTAGACATGCCTTACTTCAGACAGTCTAGAGTTGCCATTTACTAAAATAGTGGAGACTTCAGTGTAATCAAGAGGTCACTTTTGGATATTAGAAGGTTGAAATTCTAATAGTTCTTTAGTTGGTGGCAATGATTAAGAGTCGGCTAAATACACAAAACCGGATTTCAGGGGAAAAACAGTTCTGTGTTTAGAATTATACATTTGAAACTTGTCAGTGCATTTATAATATTTAAAGACATATGACTGGATGAGACTATCTAGGACAAATGTAAATACAGAAAGGAACTGAGGCCATTTATTTTGATGAGTATATTGAAGCCCAGACTAATTAAGAGATTTCCTTCAGTTCAGCTAATAATCTCCAGGTCCAGGATTAGAAACACAATCTCTTTAATCTCCAACCTGCGTTCTTTCCAAAAAACTTGTCTCTGCCTTGCGTTAAATGTCAATATATGTTTCCTGTGTGAACACATATTAACAACAAGACTAAAGAAAGTCTAAGACATCCATGTAGCTTTTAATATATACAGGTGTGTGGATTCCCAAAGGTATTCTTACCTCAGAGCATCATGCAATCAACAGTCACTGTACAGAGCAGATCAATACATTCTAAGATAATATACCATCATCACACTGCAACTGCTGTCAAAAGAAAAGGATAGTTATCTACTACAACTTCCAAATAAAAATCCTAAAAATAAAGTTATAAAGTTCATTGCATCAAGGAAATAAATTAATCTTACTTGTATCTCTTTCAATGATTGCTTTTCCCTTATATTACAGTGAGAATCATCACATATCTTTCCTATTTTAGAGGGAATTCCTGAATAGCAGAGATCTTTTATAACAGACATTTGTAACTCCCTGAAAATTGGTATCTAGCTGTTTTTCAAAAAATAGCTTTTGAGTTAAACATAAAAGAATTAAGAAAAAGAAGATTAAAATATTGTGCAATTAACAGTAAGAAGCATAAGAACTAAGAGAATTTGCCAATTGACATTAATTCTGAGAGAGTAGTATCAGTAGGATACTGATCAGTGGGAGCAGGAAAAGATAGCCTTAAGAAATAAAAGGGTAAAAGAATAGTAAAGAAGAAACAGTAAGCTCAGGACAAGGAGAACATGGAAACTCATGAATAAACAAGAAAAATGCAGTCAAGATGGGAGAGCAAGTATCACAAATGTCTCAAGGACTGGAGGAGATGCAAAGAGAGAGGTTAGAGAGAATTGGGGCATAGAGTAGTTGGACTTATAAGAGCAGAGGAAATTTTTCTTAAGAAATAAGAAGGAAATGAACAGGTAAGAAAATTTTGATGTAGAAAAAAATCAAAGAGAAAGGTGAATTTAATCACAGAGAAGTGGGAAGCAAGGTCATTCTCTGAGAGTAAAGAAGATGGTGATGTGTTTGGATAATGTGAGACATCTCAGAAAGTATTAGAACAGTCACTGTGTCAAGTATGACAGAAAGTCCACAGGAGACAGGCAGATGGTTTTCTGAGTTAAAATAAAGGATAAGAACAGTTTGAATTTGAAGTGGAGGCAATGTTGCTTCAAGCAGTCTGTAGTTAAAAAGTTTTACTGGCACTCATTTTGTAAAATATTTATGTAAGTAGAATTGAAAAGAGGAGAGGAGGGAGGGCATCAGCGGATGAGATTGGCTTGATGTCATCATTGGTGCAATGGACATGGACTTGGGCAAACTTCAGGAGATGGTGAGGGACAGGGAGGCGTAGTGTGCTTCAGTCCATGGGGTCGGGAAGAGTTGGACACAACTTGGCAACTGAACAACAACTGAAAATAATTCCCAATCTGAATAGATAATTTACTGAGCATTCAATACAAGTACATCACTTCGTGGGTAATTTATAATGTGCCATGCTCTAATCTAAGCACATCTCATGAAATAACTCACTTATATTCCTCCAAATTCTATGAGATAGAATCTATTACAATCTCATATGAGTAACTGAGCATGGAAATGTTAAGCTTTTTAATCAAAGCAAACAGGTAGGCCAACCTTTAAATTGGAGTTCAGATCCCATAAGAGAGAGAGAAAAAGACAGAGAGACAGACAAACAAACAGATAAAGGCAAAGAGAGACAGATTTTACACAATAACATAGAGTTACCACGTAAATGGTCGGTGGCGAGGGAGGATACGTACAGGATTATCTGTTTTCCTAAAAGGTTTTCTTCATTGGCCACTGACGAGGGTTCCTTTTTCCCCTTAAAATGAGGCTAAATTGTATCTCTTTTCTAGCATTCTGATGGGTAAAGTAGTATGTTCTTTTATTATATTTGAGGCTTCCCTGGTTGATGAGAACTTAAATAATCCTCCTGTAATGTAGGAGACTCAGGAGACCCAGGTTTGATCTCTGGGTCAGGATGATCCTTGAAGAAGGGAATGGCTACCCACTCTAGTATTCTTGCCTGGAGAATTCCATGGAGAGAGGAGCTTGGTGGGCTATAGTCCATGCCGCAAAGAGTCAGACATGACAGATGTTGTTTTATTATATTTGGAGTAAGAATTAAATGAACTGCTGTGCAGATTATGGAATTCTAGAGCATATTTATTTCCTTCTTTCTTGTATCCTCATCTAGTCATTTAAATTTTGCTTATGAGCTTTAACATGAAGATAATATATGTAAATATTCAAACATTCTTTAGCCCATGTTGCCATTTTTTAAATAATGGATAAAACCTCATTCTTAATAGTACTAAACTCCCCTGTCTTAAGAAGAATAACCTTTCTGGCTTTGCTTGGATTTTATGTTTTATATTTACTGTAAAAATATGTGTCTGATAATAATACAACTTGTGATTTCATTTATGATCTTGACATATTTACTGCTATAGAGAAAGTTTTCAAGCACATACTTAGGAAGCAAAGGTTAATGCTTAAAAATATTTTATGCTAAGAAACCATCTGAGAAAGGCTGCATATGTGTGGGAATATTTCACAGGTATGTTGGTAAAATTTTGCACAGTGATTGTAATGGTCATAACTATGGAGGAAGGACTTTTTTTTTTTTTTAATACTTAACTTCTGTTTTTTTATTTTTTTTTATTTTATTTTATTTTTAAACTTTACAATATTGTATTAGTTTTGCCAAATATTGAAATGAATCCACCACAGGTATACCTGTGTTCCCCATCCTGAACCCTCCTCCCTCCTCCCTCCCCATATCATCCCTCTGGGTTGTCCCAGTGCACCAGCCCCAAGCATCCAGTATCGTGCATCAAACCTGGACTGGAGACTCATTTCATACATGATATTATGCATGTTTCAATGCCATTCTCCCAAATCTCCCCACCCTCTCCCTCTCCAACAGAGTCCTTAAGACTGATATATACATCAGTGTCTCTTTTGCTGTCTCGTACACAGGGTTATTGTTACCATCTTTCTAAATTCCATATATATGTGTTAGTATACTGTATTGGTGTTTTTCTTTCTGGCTTACTTCACTCTGTATAATAGGTTCCAGTTTCATCCACCTCATTAGAACTGATTCAAATGTGTTCTTTTTAATGGCTGAGTAATACTCCATTGTGTATATGTACCACAGCTTTGTTATCCACTCATCTTCTGATGGGCATCTAGGTTGCTTCCATGTCCTGGCTATTATAAACAGTGCTGCGATGAACATTGGGGTACACGTGTCTCTTTCCCTTCTGGTTTCCTCAGTGTGTATGCCCAGCAGTGGGATTGCTGGATCATAAGGCAGTTCTATTTCCAGTTTTTTAAGGAATCTCCACACTGTTCTCCAGAGTGGCTGTACTAGTTTGCATTCCCACCAACAGAGCAAGAGGGTTCCCTTTTCTCCACACCCTCTCCAGCATTTATTGCTTGTAGACTTTTGGATCGCAGCCATTCTGACTGGCGTGAAATGGTACCTCATAGGGGTTTTGATTTGCATTTCTCTGATAATGAGTGATGTTGAGCATCTTTTCATGTGTTTGTTAGCCATCTGTATGTCTTCTTTGGAGAAATGTCTCTTTAGTTCTTTGGCCCATTTTTTGATTGGGTCATTTATTTTTCTGGAGTTGAGCTGTAGGTGTTGCTTGTATATTTTTGAGATTAGTTGTTTGTCAGTTGCTTCATTTGCTATTATTTTCTCCCATTCTGAAGGCTGCCTTTTCACCTTGCTAATAGTTTCCTTTGTTGTGCAGAAGCTTTTAAGTTTAATTAGGTCCCATTTGTTTATTTTTGCTTTTATTTCCAATATTCTGGGAGGTGGGTCATAGAGGATCCTGCTGTGATGTATGTCGGAGAGTGTTTTGCCTACGTTCTCCTCTAGGAGTTTTATAGTTTCTGGTCTTACGTTGAGATCTTTAATCCATTTTGAGTTTATTTTTGTGTATGGTGTTAGAAAGTGGTCTAGTTTCATTCTTTTACAAGTGGTTGACCAGAGTTCCCAGCACCACTTGTTAAAGAGATTGTCTTTAATCCATTGTATATTCTTGCCTCTTTTGTCAAAGATAAAGTGTCCATATGTGCGTGGACTTATCTCTGGGCTTTCTATTTTGTTCCATTGATCTATATTTCTGTCTTTGTGCCAGTACCATACTGTCTTGATAACTGTGGCTTTGTAGTAGAGCCTGAAGTCAGGTAGGTTGATTCCTCCAGTTCCCTTCTTCTTTCTCAAGATTGCTCTGGCTATTTGAGGTTTTTTGTATTTCCATACAAATTGCGAAATTATTTGTTCTAGCTCTGTGAAGAATACCGTTGGTGGCTTGATAGGGATTGCATTGAATCTATAAATTGCTTTGGGTAATATCCTCATTTTTACTATATTGATTCTTCCAATCCATGAATATGGTATATTTCTCCATCTATTAGTGTCCTCTTTGATTTCTTTCACCAGTGTTTTATAGTTTTCTATATATAGGTCTTTAGTTTCTTTAGGTAGATATATTCCTAAGTATTTTATTCTTTCCATTGCAATGGTGAAAGGAATTGTTTCCTTAATTTCTCTTTCTGTTTTCTCATTATTAGTGTATAGTAATGCAAGGGATTTCTGTGTGTTGATTTTTTATCCTGCAACTTTACTATAATCATTGATTAGTTCTAGTAATTTTCTGGTGGAGTCTTTAGGGTTTTCTATGTAGAGGATCATGTCATCTGCAAATAGTGAGAGTTTTACTTCTTCTTTTCCAATTTGGATTCCTTTTATTTCTTTTTCTACTCTGATTGCTGTGGCCAAAACTTCCAAAACTATGTTGAATAGTAATGGTGAAAGTGGGCACCCTTGTCTTGTTCCTGACTTTAGAGGAAATGCTTTCAGTTTTTCACCATTGAGGATAATGTTTGCTGTGGGTTTGTCATATATAGCTTTTATTATGTTGAGGTATGTTCCTTCTATTCCTGCTTTCTGGAGAGTTTTTATCATAAATGGATGTTGAATTTTGTCAAAGGCTTTCTCTGCATCTATTGAGATAATCATATGATTTTTATTTTTCAATTTGTTAATGTGGTGTATTACATTGATTGATTTGCGGATATTGAAGAATCCTTGCATCCCTGGGATAAAGCCCACTTGGTCATGGTGTATGATCTTTTTAATGTGTTGTTGGATTCTGATTGCTAGAATTTTGTTAAGGATTTTTGCATCTATGTTCATCAGTGATATCGGCCTCTAGTTTTCTTTTTTTGTGGGATCTTTGTCAGGTTTTGGTATTAGGGTGATGGTGGCCTCATAGAATGAGTTTGGAAGTCTACCTGAGGAAGGACTTTTACCTTCCATGAGAACATTCTTAAACCTTTATTTCAGGCAATAATTTACTTGAGATTATTGAGTTATTTATGTTCTCTTATGGGTCAATCATAATTTAGCAATTTAAGAATACCACAAATGTTTTCTGATATTAAAGATATTAACAAAAAATATGAACAATGCATTTCCTGAAAGATCTGAAGTTAATCCAAACTGTTACCTTGAGTGACTTACTCATGATTTAAAGTGATACAAAGAGGTAAACGGAAAGAAAATCTAATTCACATTGGAAAGGAAGGCTAGAAATTAAAATGGCAACTAAAACAGATTTACCACAGGATATTCAATAAGTGAAGAAATAAAAGAAGTATATATAAAATCATAAAAAGATATCTAAAATATAAAGTGGCATGCTTAAAATGTTAATATGAAATACTTATATATACAGAATTTATATTTTTTCATTCTTTAATATTGAAATAACTTGAAAGAGTGACTTGGAGGAAAAAGATACAAAAAAATACAGATAAAAGAGGACATATATGAAAACATCAACATTAATAGGTGAAATATAGCCAACTTGATAACTACCAACAAGGTAATTTTCACTCATTTTTAGACTGCAATGAAGATCATTAGTACCTTGACAGTCTTAGGTAAAGTTTCAATGTAGAAAAGGTCTGAATTTGGTTCACTAACAGAATTAAAAGATGCTTACTACTTGGAAGGAAAGTTATGACCAACCTAGATAGCATATTCAAAAGCAGAGACATTACTTTGCCTACAAAGGTCCGTCTAGTCAAGGCTATGGTTTTTCCTGTGGTCATGTATGGATGTGAGAGTTGGACTGTGAAGAAGGCTGAGTGCCAAAGAATTGATGCTTTTGAACTGTGGTGTTGGAGAAGACTCTTGAGAGTCCCTTGGACTGCAAGGAGATCCAACCAGTCCATTCTGAAGGAGATCATCCCTGGGATTTCTTTGGAAGGAATGATGCTAAAGCTGAAACTCCAGTACTTTGGCCACCTCATGCAAAGAGTTGACTCACTGGAAAAGACTCTGATGCTGGGAGGGATTGGGGTAAGGAGGAGAAGGGGATGACAGAGGATGAGATGGGTGGATGGCATCACTGACTCGATGGATGTGAGTCTGAGTGAACTCTGGGAGTTGGTGATGGACAGGGAGGCCTGGCGTGCTGTGATTCATGGGGTCGCAAAGAGTCGGACACGACTGAGCGACTGAACTGAACTGAACAGAATTTATCAATTGTTTTATCTCTTTATGAAATGTATTCTTTTCCTAAACAATTCTCCTTTCGTTATCCCAAAAGCTGGTTGGTTAATTAATTTGTTGTTGACATACTCTTGTTAAACTTAATAATCTCGTGTGTGCACGTTTGCTAAATTGCTTCAGTCGTGTCCAGCTCTTTGTGACCCCATGGACAGTAGCCACCAAGCCCCTCTGTCCATGGGATTCTCCAGGCAAGAATACTGGAGTGAGTTGCCATGCCCAACTCCAGGGGATCTTCCCAACCCAGGGATCAAACCCAAGTCTCTCAAGTCTCCTGCATTGGCAGACAGGTTCTTTACCACTTGTGCCACCACTTGCAAAGCCCTATTAGTCTCCTAGCCAAGTTGCCAATTTTAATAAGATTTCATATTATAAAAAGTTTTGTCCTCTTTACAAAAGTTATTAAAACAATATAATAAAGAATAAATTTGAAAATAAAACCAATTAAATAGAAATCCGAACACAACAGGTCAATAGTTGTTCTTAAAATTTGTACTACGCCTTTAGTCTTTGACTATATGCACACAAAATGTTCGTATAATTTTGAATTTGGCTTATTTTTTCTTAATATTAAAATTTAAGATTTGGGATTATTAAATCATTTTTCAGTGTTTCGGTAATTTTTTGAAATGCTGTAAATAGCAACTTAGAGATGAAAAGTTTCATTTTGTTTTTGCATTTTTTAAAAATAATTTTGATATGGTTTAAGAAATCGATGTGTAGAAACAAATTTCAAGGTCTTCAGAATGGTATTATTGCCTTTCAAGAGCTTTGTACCAATTTACGTTGTTTCCAGTTAATGTATAAATGTACAAGTTTTACCTCTATCTCATTAGCCTCAGGTATTATGTTCGTTAATGTAATAGGTTCTAAATGTACCTTTGCAATGTTTTAATTTGCAAGTCTTTAATTAGTAG